>NC_068939.1:16119829-16171508 GCF_016801865.2 Culex pipiens pallens
CTTTTCCCGGATACCTTGAAGAAGTTGGTTGGCTGCGTCCCCCAAACTCACACACATTGTGTGTGTTGTTGGCAGGGTTACCAGGTCAAAATTTGAAAAATCTGGCAAAGTATCGATGAAAAATCTGGAAAAATCTGGCAGACAAAAATTTAACAATTCTGAATGGTAAAGGTGAGGGAGGATATGCATTGATTCAAAAATTTGTAGAATTCAGATGGTTTAACTGATTTTATGACCTCAAAAATGTTGAGTTTATATCTTCGTTTTGAAAAACAAGTTCTATTTTTATTTGATTTTTAATTAAATACGTTAATTTTAATCAAAAATGTGTTGAAAATGTGCAAACGGTGAAAAATCTGGCAAAATCTGTCAATATCTGGCACAGAGAAGGGTAAATCTTTATTCTGGCTGACTCTTCAAAAATCTGGCATTCCCAGATTTATCTGGCAACCTGGCAACCCTGGTTGTTGGGGAGCTTTTTTTCTCTCGTTTGAAAGCTTTTTTTGTGTTGTTTGCACGAAACCGAACCTACTTTCTGCCAGGTACAAAATGTTTGCCAAAGTTTCCCAACAAAGTAAAAAAGAACGGTGAAAAGGGGTTTCTTTTACTTGAGGACAGGATGTTGTACAAGCTGTGTGGAGTTGAGTTGGGGGTTTTCGTTGCTTCCTTTCAGCTTAGAACGTGGTTTTTTCTCCAACATTTACTCTGCGTGGTAATTGAAAAACTTTTGGAGGTGCGTTTGGGGATTTCACGACACTCAGTTGTAAAATAATCTTACTTGTGATATGTTTTGATGAATTACCTACCCAGTTTAATAAATCTAGAAGTTGCATTGTGCAATAATCTTCCATAAAATTGAATGGAATAGAATAAAAAAAACGAATTTTCAAATTTTCTAGTTTAACTTTCAGATTTTGATAAAAAAAAGTATCACAAATTCTCTGTTAGCGTCAAACTAACAGGAACCAGATCAAAAGTGCTTGGCTAAAATGTGGCATGGGAGTTCCCTAACCAAAATAGATAGCTCAGTATATTGTAGTTTGGCAATTAAGGTGGTTCAAAAATTACATTTATTTTCATTTTTTCGAAAAACAACACATTTTAAAAAAATCACATCTTTGAAATTGCGGAACCAATTCTAGCTCGCCACGTTTTAAAAAAGGTGCTTTAAATGAAAAATACTAAGAAATTTGAAAAGCCTAGCTGAATTTGAATGTCTCGGGACCGAAGAGCTCTCACCTGAAAATATTGTTCTATGATTTTTCATGATGTTGAATTTAAAAGGGTCCTGAGTTATGTTTTTTTTAAGAATAAAAAAAACATCTGAGAGTGGAGAAATATAAAGTGTTAAACAATGTGAAAATTTAAATCTGAAACCAATGAAATTTTCACCAGTCTTTGTTGAATTGCACGTTTTTATACATTATTTTGATAAAAATTAAAAAAAGAAGTAATATTCAATCAACCAAATTTTCAACCTTCTAAAAATCAACTTCTGATTACTGTGAAGGAACTCACATGCTAAATTTGAGCCAAATCCGAGTACTGTTGGAAATGGAATTGCTGTTATATCCCTTTGTTATTTGGCTACTGTCAAAAACTTTCAAAGTATCAATGAAATCATGTCTTTTCCGATCTGTTGATCAAAAATTCATAACTGTTATAATATCTTAAAGGGCCTTGTTTTTATGTTTTTGTCTGTATTTTTAGCATTTAAAGCAGTTATTGTGATTTTTAATAAATTTTAATTTTCGATTTTTTCTTCACATTTTTTTTGTTAGCATTTTGATTTTTTACATAATGATTGTAAGATAATTTTTGAAATGTAAAATGCATTTTCAACAATTTTCTTATTGAATTGTTGAAACCATGCATTGCAATTGAAATCTTAAATTGTTTGATTCCACTTTGGCCAGGGTTCAGGGACATTTTACTTTAAAAAATATTTGCGTTTGCCTTATTTGAAAGCAAAAAATATTTAAATTGCAAAGCTGTTTTGAAATTTAAATTGCAAAGCATGTTTAATGACAAATTTATGTTTGATCTCAATATTTTAAAAAAGGTTACTTTAAGCTTCGTGTAATGCATATTTTATTCCTTAAACTTTTTTCCACCCCCTTGGAAAGCTCCTCTAATAATCAAAGGGAAAAACAAATAAATGCCAGAAATTTAAATTTTTAGGGATAAAATTTGTAAAATAGATTTGAAGCTATTTAGAAAACATTATAAAACTTTCATGTATACATTTTTATCAAATACACGCTTTTCAATCTTTTCATAAATCAGAATTTTAGGAACACAGTTTGGATAAAGACGTGACACTTTGGGAAAAAAGTATGATCACGAATTCATTGATATTTTGCAAATTTGTGACCTTAGTATAACTGTAATGTATTTTGTGATTATTTTTGCTTTTTTTTTTGAAAATAAGACTTGAAATTGTTTTTTTGCCACCTCTCGATCTCCACTGTAGCTTTGGACAAAAACTTTAAATAAACATTTAACACACCTTATCAGAAGTTGAAGACCCTTCGGAAAATCTTAAAGTTTAAAATCTTCATGGACACCAAAATGAAAATTAAAAAAATCTATTGTTTTCGTGCTGTCCTCTATTTAAAAATAAGATGGGCACTTTGGATCAAAAATAATTAATTTTGAAGTATAATCAATAGAGTATTCGTGTTGTCTGAAATTGTATCATTACAAAATAAAATATTTCTCAATTTAATATCAAACTTTGAAAAATATACACAAACATTTCAAAATAAAATCAATTAAAATGCAAAGAAAAGGGTTTAAATGAAAAAAATAAAAAATATAAAAGTTGGAACTCTTACCTTTATCATCAACCATCACTTCTCATGAATTAATCATTTTACTTCACACCAATTTGCCTACAATATAAATTTCACAATCCTGCACAGTAAACATCCCCTTCCACGTGCGCCAGCATTCGCCTCCACCAAGAGCCACACAAAGTCAAGTCTAGACAAAGTCATAATCCTCCCCGTCCTAGCACTCTACATTGAGTTCTCTCACTTTAGCATGTGCCTGGCACAACTGCACACCTGAAGTAACAGCAACTGTGTTTCCGTTTGAATTAAAATAATTTCATCATATGAATAATAAATTTCTGCCTGCACTCACAGAAGGTAGAAAAAAAACCCTGGCACTCTAGGTGGCATTTCCCCATTTCTACATTTTTCCGGACAGACAGTGCTGCCATTTCCGGCGTGCCAGGTGGTGCTGATGTGGAACAAAGAAGCACATCCAGAACATCTGTTTAGCACCCGGGTATCATTGCATTTCCGGAAGCATCGCGTTTCACGTGCCAAATGCAGGGTAGCATGGGGAATGTCGTGACGAGTACACTTCAAACCTGGCAACACTGCCGGGCAGGGTTGGGAATTTTTTTGTAGGAAATTATTCTTTTTTGAAAGCTTTTGCTTTTAAAAGATTTTTTTCAAAAGAATGTTTACATTCTGAAATTGATGATTTTTCCCAACCCTATCCCAATGAAAAAGGACTCTTCTCTTCGCGTGCTCCAACAGCATGTTTCAGGAGATGGGCATATTGGGTTGCCCAAGGCATGCTTTCGGAACGTTTTGGAATGTAATTGTCGGGTAGGGAGGAACGCACACACACACATCCACATAAGTGTGCAACTGCTGTGGGAGAGGCCTGTGATACGTGAGATGCAGCAGGAGGCGCCATTTTTATTTTAATGAACCATGACTGACTGGCACTTGCGATGGCATGCATGATTATTATTTCGTGAATGGACCTTTGTTCACTTGGGATGAAAACAATGGGAGCTTTGCTCGGTTGTTGTGATTGCACTGTTATATTTTTTATTATTTTCTGTGTTTTAAGAAATTTCAAATTATTCCTAATACATTTGTTTTAACGAAATCAAAAATTTAACAGCCTTGCAAGGATTTTATTGTTAGAGTCGGATTTTTTTTATGGATAGCTGAAGTCAGAAGTCAGAGTTGGTGTCCCGATTATTACAAAAGTCGGAGTCGAGTAGTATTACACCGCAGTTTGACGAATCTTGTCCTACAAAAAATGTGGAATATTACCTCAAAAATATGTAAATTTATATCTTTTTTGTGTTTTATTATGCATATTTCACAAAAATTGAGGTAAAATTACATCAGAACTGCGATATTGCTTTGCCATCAAATTTCCAAACTTCCAAAATTATACTTGTTTACTGTGTTAATAACAATACACAATATTAACATTTGTATTTGTACTTATCGATTGCTCAATTATTGTTTTTGCCTTTTTTGCTTTCAAGAAATATTTTTCAATTTGACGGCAAATAAAAAAAGTTAAAAAAAAGCCGAAAAAAAAATTGGTGGAAGGCTAGTACAATGTAGCATAAAGTAGCCAATACACAATAAATGAAAGAATTACTTAAAAAATATTACAAAATCTTTTATTTATTTTTACATCTTTGGTTCCAGTAAAAATAGGAATAATGAAAATGATAATGAAGTTAGTTCCGAAACAAAAATACTAAAAAAATAAAAAAAGTACCATTTTTTTTTGAAAATACTCAAATTTCCATAACTTATTTAAGGAAGCGAAATTTGAAATGATTTTTCATTTTTTTTGAGTTATTTTTTTGTAAAATTTCACAAAATACCGTTAAAATAACAAAATTCTCATAATTTGCAATATGAACATCAAATGAAGCGAGATTTTGTTTCCTTTTCCCTTTTATTAGAGTTTTTTTTTGTAAAATACAACAAAAAAACACAAAATATCGTTTAAAAATGCAAAATTTTCATAATTTGCAATATGAATACCAAACGAAGCGAATTTTAGAGTGCTTATTCACTTTTATTCGGGTTAAAATGATGCTTTTCCATTTTTATAATTTTTTTGTAAGACACGAACATTTTCACAAAATACCGTATTTTTCAAAAATACTCAAATTTTCATATTTTACAATAGTGGTATCAAACGAAGCGAAATTTTGCATACTTTTTCACTTTCATTAGAGTTTTTTTCTGTAAAATACAAAATATTTCACAAAACATCATATTTTTTCGATAATGCCAAATTTTTTTCGTATTTTGTATTTTTTTGAAAATTCAAATTTGAGTATTTTCAAAAAAATGCAATAATTTTAGTATTTCATTTTTAAAAACTTTAAAACAGTGAAAATGCATACAATTTTTGCTTTGTTTGATACGTATATTGGAATTTATTTAAAAAATTTGCATTATCGAAAAAGTAAGATGTTTTGTGAAAGTGTTTGTATTTTTTTTCGAATCCGTTCACAACTTGAATATTATCATTACCTTCTTGTAAGGACAGCTACCAAGATTGTATGGAGACTTGAATGGATGAACTATCATTGCAGAGAATGCCTTCTTTGGTCATAAGAAAGGGCTTGACAAAATGTTAGCCTAATTAAAAAAAATAAATAAAAAGATGCTTTATTCTATTTTTTTTACTAAGTTGCACCGTTATTAAGTTATAGATACTTATAAATATTTTTGCTGCAATAATTAAATCTACTATTTTTATCATGCTTAATTTATTTCAAATAGAACTGTTTTTTAGCTATTAATTCGTCTGATAAATTTTACATTGTTTCTATTAACATAATAGATTAGGTTTTTAAAATAACGAAAATTTAGCTATTATTGGTCTAGTTAAAAATTTGAAAATTCGTGGTTTGAAAATAATAAAAGATTAAATAACTTCAATATACATTTAAAAAAATCGTGGGTTTTTTATTCTTGATATGTGGACAGTTTTCTTATCAGAAAAAAAACGCATGCTTACCAAATATATGAATTTTCTAAAAATATTTAATATATATTAAACATTATTACAAAAAAAGTTATTATTTCTGGTTTAACTTTTTAGTTTTATAAGGTCAAAATTTTACTGAGACTGTAAGTTTTGAAAAAAATTGCAATCAGTGTTAGTTGCTTTGGCACTTAAAAAAAGGGTTATTTTTTAAAATTATTTTAGCATTTTTTACTTAAGTGATAGCAATTTTTAGCAAATAAAATGGATTTCCAATTATCGAAAAAATGCTTTTTTGTGGTGTTTCTAAATGATTGTCAAATCAAAGTCTTTAAGTTTGCATTATAAGAATTCATTTACATTGATTTTTGTTTTTTATGTAAAGCACAAAATTTGCGATCAACTTTTATAGATACAATTTGAAATTTAGCTGAACTTTTTTTCAAAGAACTATTTTGTTGGGTTTTCAATGAGGGGAAAGAAATACTTTTATTTTTGGAGTGTCATTTCATGAAATGTAATTTAAGAAATCACTGTAAAACAATATTTATTTTAAATAAGCCAAGATTGCATCATATAACAAAAATGGTAAGAAAATATCTAGATCGAAACACGTTTTCCCCCATCCTCAAACACTGAGACCACTTTATTTGGGGGAAAATGTTTTGTGTACTCACAAAAACATAAAAAAGAAAGAAGTACTTGGACCATGCTCAAACCAGTCATGAAATTCAAACCCTTCCAAAAAGCATCTGTGAAATACACTTTTTTTTATTCTACTGTTCACTCGTAGTAGTGCACCAAATTTCCGAACATGGTCTGGCTACAAATTCTCCACAAAATGTGTTTGTCAAACACAAAGTTTGCTCTTGATGGCGGTGCCTGGCCGACCGAACTGGGGTAAATTGGGTCAGCTGGAGCTTTTCATTGCACGGAGATATGTCGGAATGAATTTCTATACGTAAAACGTGAAAGCCTTTGGAATTCGACCTTGTTGGAACAGGTGCTGAACTGAATGATAATCCGGAATATTCACTTAATTCCAGTTTAGCTGAAGTTTGCTGCAGACAACAATGTTGCTTTGAACACTGTCGGGGATGTGGCAAAGCGTGTTGAAAATTGACGCTCGCAAAACTGCTACTTCTGCTGCGGGACTCCAGACACCGTAAACTAGCTGCGAACTAACCTCTAAATTACATCATGAAACTGTGACTATACCCAAGCAAGCGCTCATCATGTGTGCGCGCGGGGTTCAGGAACCAAAACCATAAATGATGCAATACACACTCGACTAAATTGGACGCTTCATCGGTAGCCCGGGCATGGCAGAAGAGAGTGCCATTCAGTGTATCTGCGGACGACGAGTTGAGTTCAGGACGCGGGAAGGGTTGGAAATTTCCCACACCACCCCCCACCTGGGAGAGGGGGGGGGGGGAGAACCATTTGGAAAACTGAGTTGTTGACGACAAAACCCGTACACCACCATCGCACAGTTCGTAACCACTTTCGTTCAACGATTTGAGTTAGCGAAGTGTCCTTTTCTACTGAGCTGCTTCACGATGGCTGGTGGGACACGGTTGTGAAAAGTGGTGTTTATTTGGCTTGATTTTGTGAAAATATTTAAGGATAAGACTTCGACCCTATCTGAGAAGAGGCAATTGAACATAATAAAATATTTCCATTCATTTCTTCATACAATTTTGTGGACTGGTCATACAAAGTGAGCATGTTAATACTGTAAAATATGTAACTTGATGTAGAATCCGAACTGAAAGGACTCTCTCACTAAGAAAATACTTTCAAATCACTCGAAAATAAACTTTCCAATTAAAAAAAAGTCTTGAAGACCTCCTAAACCAATTTTCAAGTAAAATATTTACTGATAACATAAATCAAAGCAAAAAACTAAGAAAACATTAGTGCATTTGAGTGTGTGTGTAAGGATGTTAGTTAAAATAATTACACTAGATTTTCTCTGAATTGGCTAAAAAAATTCCTGGGTTTGTGTCATTCGAACCAGTTTAAGATTCCCCCAACTGAGGCCCGCAATGTTTGGTGAAGTTCTTCAAATGTTTTCCTCAAAAAGCCGTTTTGAGAAAATTCAAAACTTTCGTAATTAGGTGGATTTAGCAAGAAACCTTATCAAATTTCTAATTTTTTAAAAAGACCTCAATGATTTCTTAAGAAAAAAATCTGATAACCCTACTTTAGGTTATGAGCACTTAAATGATGTTTATATTAGTTTTTCAAGCTGTATCTCAGAATTTTTGAACAAATTGCGGTGCCTTAATTTATCTGGTGACCTGTCGTTAGATAGGGCATAAAGAGATAGAGAGTTGAATATACCAATTATTTAAAGGCTTGATGTTATTATAAAGTTGAAGATACTATCTACATTTGAGGATAGCTCAATCTCTAAAATGTTGATTAATGAACAACTTTGGCTTAGTATTTTTATTATATATTTTAATAATAAAATTTACCATTTAGCAACTCTGTAACGATCAGTTACAAAATTTAAAGATCTGGCCTCCTTGATCTGTTATAAAGCCATTTAATAGTCAGATGAGAGAAAACATTTTTTCTGGTGAACTTCAATCGAAAAAAGAGATTCCAAATATTTTTTTAAATCATTAGTAAGATTTTTGAAGTATTTTTCGATTTGAAGCTTTAGAAACTGTGCTCTGTGATAACTTATGAGAATTTGCACTGAATTACAGTCCAGACTCGATTTGGGGAAGGTGGGGCAAGAGGAACAATCGCTCGTACGGCCGTAATTTTTACAATGTTGATTATTTCCAGTATGAGGAATTGTTGCTAGCAATGCAATTAGCTGATTCTACTACCACATAACCGCCAAAACGACTCAAACGCCAAGGGGCATAAGATTGTATGATTTTTTTTTTCAAAACCTTTGTTTTTTTGTAATATTTGGAAAGTACAAAATAAGGCTTAGTTCGTTTTATGGCTCATTTTATCAAAATGCTATTTTCTTAGATCAGTAGTACCAATGACTTGCACCTATTAGGAAGTATGATTTAACTTTTGGTTATTTTTGTTGAGAGCTTTTAAAAAAGCCTTGTTTAGGTGGGGCAAGTGCACCATATGGATTTTTTATATGGAAAAATACGAATTGATGAATTAACGAATTGGGAAATAAATACATAAAAGTACTTAAAAACTGATAAACAATTGTTAAAAAAATTGTCCTTCCAAAATATAGTGATATTATGAAAATTTCTTTTTTATCATTTAAGTAATTATTTTTTTTCGTAAAAACGATCAGAATTTTAGTAAAATATTATTTTTTAATCTAAAAATGAAAGAAACGTTTCAAATACATTCTAATCAGATGTGACTAAGTGATAACAGTTCAATTGTTAGCAAATTAACATGTTGTTTCATGCATTGTTCCTCTTGCCCCAATGGGTTGTTCGTCTTGCCCCACTAGTTGATTAGAACGGAAAATCAAAAAAAGTAAAATCTTTTTTTTTACATTAAAAAAACAGGATTTTTTTTAAAACTTGTTCAATCATAGTCCTAGTCAAAACCTGAAATAAGATGATTATAAAAAAATCCGACAGATTTTTTTACTTTTACATTTCCTTTGCTTGTTACACTTGCCCCACTTTCCCCTATCCGTCCGAAGTTCGATTATCCGAAGGTTTGTATGGGACTTCGGATAATCGAATCATGATCAAAAACATCAAATTCGAGTTCTGCGATCCCATTTTAGTCAGATTTGAATATTTAAATTGAAAAAATGTAATTTTTCAAATATTATCACACCCATTTTGGCCGCCATCTCGGATTTAAAAATTCTAAATCATTTTAGAGTAGTGTATGGGTCAAACATAAAAAATAAGACAAAGAAAAACAAATTTCGTGATTCGATTATCCGAAGTGAATTTTTTTTGAAGCCTTTGGATAATCGAGTCTGGACTATACCATGTTTTGGATGTTGAACTTTTCATAAGAAAATCGATTTCGAAAATCTGTATCTTTTGAAGGCATTTTCTGATCGTAGGTATTGATGAGGACTATTCAGGTACAAAGCAATTTAATATGCCCCCAGCGTTTATAATAAATCTCAACATGTTTAAGTTTATTTGAAAATATAAAAAAAAATGGTGATTTTTTGATGTGCAGCATCGCAAAAAGTTTTTTATTCGTAAAAATATATTTCTTTTAAACTTAGATTTTTAGAAAACAAATGATTGTTAAGCAAATTGGAATGCTGAAGTTCTGACTTATAATTAATCGCAAACATTCCAAAAATTTTCATAGTCAAAAAATCAATTTTATGTTATTTTGCTATTTATCTTTCCGAATAAAATATTTTCAAGATTTTCAAATCTAGCTATTGTTTAAAATGTTCCAAAAATTTAGAGTTACCGATTTTATCAAGACTCTTTAATTTTAATTTTTTGGGATCAATATTAGAAATGTAATGAATGGTTGTTGAGCTATCGTCTTTTGAAAAATAGGTATAGTTCAATTACATTAAAAAATTCCTGGCGCTTGTGGGGTGTAAGCACAGAGTAAATCAGCTGCCCTAGTAGCAACCTGCGCTAACTAACATTCCCGTCCCTTAAAATCGAGATCTACAAACTGACATGGCGGGCGCCGTTGGTGGCCAATGACTGTTACCTATTCGCAACTGATCTAGATTTAGCAATCATGGTGTTTTATCTTTTCGGCGCATTCATACATGCTGTTGATAAGGGAAACACCACTAGATCGTCGAAGCCTATGATCAATAGTGCTGAAAGGATATTACGGTTCTGTTCAGCAACGGAGGGGCAACCATGGGTGGTCTCTCATGCTCATGCTCATGCTCATAGTTCAATTACATTAAAAAACAATTTTATCCATTTTTATTGCTTGCAAGACTTCTCATTAACGTATTTTCCGATTTTGAAACTTAAAAAACGAAAATTACAGAGAATTTTCTCTGATATTTGTAAAATAAACATGTTCGTGAATGGCCGAAGATGGAAAAAACTTCTTAAAAATAGTTTTAAAAAAATATGTTTTCGAATAGTTTATGCTTAAAATGGCTTTACTTTTAAAATAAAAGCAGCAAAATAATGCATTATATATACAAAAAATTATAAAATACTTTTTTATTGCAAATTTGATTTTACATTAATAACTGCAGTAAAAAATTGAACGGATGAAAAAATATTTAAAATATCCACATTTTTACCTTTTCTCTGGCTCAACAGTTGCGGGGTTTTGTCTCCTAAACATTTCGAAAAAATAAAATAAAAATTTAAAAATACAGATATTGGGAAATCGATTTTCCGTGAAAAAAAAAAATGATTTAAAAATCGACAAAAAAAGAACAATTTAAATATTTATTCTGAATATTCCTCATAAATACCTTGCAATTTTTACCGAAGACACCAAATTGAGCAGATTTTTTTTTTTCACTGGATACAGATTTTCTAATATTTATGTATGATTTCTGTATTGTCAACTGCCAAAACTTGTCTTTAGACCCGCCCGCACAAAGTTTGAGCTAAATTTAAAAAATACAAATAAAATCCATTTTTCGAATTGCATCACTCTTGCCCAACAAAATGAAGATAATGATAGCAAGTATCATTCTCAAGTAACAGTTTCCTGAAGATTTATGTGGAATATCACAAATTAAAATGGTAAATTTCTTAACACTCTACAACTAAATCCCGCCTCAAAGCGGGCTTTGATCTAAAAATATGCTTAACGGTGCACATCAACCAGAGCTTTTGCACCGAGATTTTTGTTACACACATTTTGGTATCTTCAAACTACGGGAACTATCGATATAATTTTTATTCATCCCCTAAACTTCGGTCCAAAAAATAATTCACAACAAAGTTTGAATGTTTTAACAATCAGGTTTTTGCCGGATTGGGTCCGTAAGTGTTACAATTTTTGAATAAGAAGACAACAACTTCTTTGGTTGCTGTGTACCCTTAAAAATATTTTTTTCAGGAAATTTTTGATCTTGAAAAAGCATTGGAAAAAGGAACTCTAGAAATTTACGAAAATTTTAGAATTGGAAGTTCGACTTGTTTTATGTGACTTTGTAAAGTTTTAAAAAATGACATTTATCCTGGAGTAAATTTTGGCTGTGATTTTTTCTCTAAGTTTAAAAGATTATTTTGTTCTAAACAATATTTCCCAACAATATTTTACTGTGCACTCCTCTCAGACCAATAGTACTCCCGTTTCCTCGCTTCTTTCTGGATAAATGCGCACGAATCGGTTCGGAAAGACCTGCTGCGACACGGGCAGGCAAAAACGTGATGTTGATCGCGGTGCGCGTTTTCCCAGACGCGCCTCCTCCCCCTTTCCTTAAAGGTGGTCAAAAAGGGAAAACGCGATAAATAAAATAAAATTAGAATAAAATCGATACTAAGTGTGTTATGTGTGGGGGCGAAAGTTGCACAGAGATGTGGGATGTTGTGTGTGTGTGCGGGGGAGAAAGTTCAGTTAGCTGGTTGCATACTTTAGGGGGGAGGGGGAATTGAGTTTAGAGGTTTGGATGAAGTTGTTGCACACACTTCCATAACTTTTGTGAAGGATTTGTGGCAGTTGATGGTGCAATTGGGTGTGTTGAAATGGGGTTTTGCTGTGAGTTTCCATTATTCTAAGCTTCCAATGAAAAGGTAGAAACTTTACATAAGAACATCCTGAAGATAACTTCTCACCGGATATAGAACGCACTTGAACCTTGTGCATCTCTTCAACACGAGGTATACTCCTTAAGCATGCTTGCTTGCAGCCAGAGCCCATTAGTGACTTTGTGTAACTGGTTTAACCTACTTCAGAACAGAGGCAAGTATCTTCTCATGGATATGGCACTCATGTTGAGGATCAGTCAGGCGGGTCACAGCAAATTGGTCTGCTCTTTTGTCTGGGGATTCAAGGTATTGATTTTTGAAGAATCGTTACTATGCTTGGAACAGCACTTTGTGGTTCCCTTAGCAGAATGGGGAAATATTTGAAATTAATTAGTTGCTTGAACGAAATTTGTGGCTAGACTTTCAGAAAAGGTCTGCCTAGTAACTTAAGGTTAAGCCTTGATTGAATAAATTTGCGTAACGTTCTCCATTGTCTATGCTACAGGTATTAAAGGATTTATTCCAGGTTTCCCTTCCTCATATGTAAGAAGCTCCACCTTAGTTTCACGGAACTCGCCCTGAGGTCATAACTTGATTTACGAGTTCAATTATATAATATCAAGCAGGAAGATTATTTATGGATCAGTAAATAGCTCGATACCAGAAATTAATTATACGCTTGAGTCGTCTCAGTCGGTCGGCGCCTCGCGCGCCTGGTGTTGTCGTACGATATGACGGGCTCTTCTCAGGAAGTTGTGATCTGCATGGCCCCTCTAGCACATCCAAGCCTGCAGGAGATGCAACTGACGCTGTATTGTTCGTGCAGGGATTATTTGTTCGGTACACACGAGTATTAGGAATCATCCTCCAACAACCCCCCGTAAGTAAATGTCATTAATAGCTGGAAGCTCCGGCTGGAGGCCTTCAACTTGCTGTTGACTGCTGGTTAGTGCTGATTAAACAGTCAATAGTGGATTGGAATAAGATTTTGCGCGAAAATGTCAGAACTATCAATTATACAAGCGATCTTGGTGGAATTGCGTCAGCAGTTCTCGAAATCATTGGGTAATATTCGTAATTATATTCGTGATATAATTCACATTATTCTTGTTTATTAGTTTTGATCGATGTTTATTGAAGTTTGCAATTAGTTTTGTTCTCAGATTTTTTTGCCACAAATTCGATGAAAATTTGTCAACAATTAAGAATTAAGGTATTCAAACAAACAAAATATGCAAAAAATAACTGAGAGATGGTTTCAAAAAGAAAACAATAATTATAAATATCCATGAATAATTTTGGTAACTTTAAAAGCAATAACGGGTTATTTTTTTAACGAACCAGCGATTAAATATTTGGAAAAAATAAAAATAAAACTAAAATCAAATAACATCTGACATAATGAACAAATAATTTCAAGAGAATTAAAAAAAAACATATAGACGCAAACAATTTTTTTTAAATGCAACTCTTAACAAATATTTTTATTTAGCCTTTTTCTCGTCAAACTTTCAAAAATGATGCTCATATTTGAGACTGATGACTGAGACAAGAAATATATATTCAAAATTATGAGAAAAAATGTTTGCGTTTCATATCAAAAATGTAAAAAAAAACTATTCAAAAAAATATTATCGTTTGAAGGAATGCAAAAAAATAAAAATAAAATATGAATATTGAAATAACAAGCCATAGTTTCAGCATTTGCCTGGAAAAAGTGGTTTAAAGTGCATTCAGATGTTTTGCAATCATTAATTTTCAAAAAATTAAAGATTTGACGAAATCTAAAATTTTAGCGAAAAAAAACTTAAACATCGAAAATTTTCAAAAATTCTTAAATTTTAAATCGACCCAAACATGCTAAGAATGATACTTAACGAAGGGAAATGCATTTTAAATTGATTTCAGCTGATTGTTCTTAAATTTCCATTGAAATTTTAAAGTTTTTTGAAAAAATGTTTTTTTCGCCCCCTGATTTTTCGGGCCAACTTTGAAGAGGGAAGAGACAAAAACTTTAAATAAAATTTGTACCAGCCTTATCGCGCATAAAGAAAAATCATTAATCAATTAATTTTTAATAATGTTTCATATAATTTTATCAGAAGATTTTCTCATTTTTGCACTTTCAATCTTTTGTCGTTACGATCTGTTGTCCTTTCCACCTTATTTCCATTTGAAAATTTTTGATTTTTAATTTACGTGTATCGACTTGTCACGACCTCAAAATTGGGCAAATTTACATGATTTTTCAAAAATATTTTCATTTTTTTCGGCGAATATTAAAGTCTTAAAAAACCATTTTTTTTAATTTTACATTTAACACAAACAATTTTTTGGAAAATTACAATTTTTGATATGTTTTAGAGGATAAATAAAAAAATGTAGCTTTTACTCACCAAGGGCAAAAATTATTTGGAAGTGTTGCCAATTTTTGAAAAAATTAAATTATGAAACTTTGAAAAAATGGTCGAAAAATTTTTACTTAGTTTTAAGTGCAAAATCTTGAAATTAAAAAAACTGCTTTTAGAAGTTTTTTTTTCAATTTAACATATTAAAATTAGGCAAAAATTATTGTTTTTTTTCAATTTTTTCCAAAATACACTATTTTTTCAAAAAATCATAACTCGGCGACAGAATTTTTGACCATACTTTTCTATGGCTCAAAAGTTGCGGATTTTTGTCCCCTAAAACATATAAAACATCTCAAAAAACAAAAAATAGGGCCCCCACAAAAATTGAAAAAAATAAAAAAAAAACAAAAAATAAAAATTGTTTAAATCGGCTGATTTTGTAGAGAATTGCTCATGTGTGAAATTTTTCTGATAAAAATTGAATAATATTTTTAAATTCTAAACGAATATTAAAATTGGGATTATAACATAATATGTTTTTTTTTGATTTTTACTGTTTGATTTTTCACTTTTTAATAAATAAAAGTTTTTATTTTCCCAAGAATTGATTTTTTTTGCAAGCCAAAATTGTTTGAAACGGCGTTTTTTTAAGTGCTTTTTTTACGAAAAGCAAAGAAAAAGACTAATTTTTCGGACCACCCTAAGAAAGAGTAGGTCACATAACTCCAGTCCAACTGTCTAAATTTGAGCACTTTTTCATCTACTTTCATATGGAATTGCAGAATTTCACATATACAAATACATAGAACTAACATTGCAAAGTGTAAACAAATTTAATAGATTTGTCTTCAAAAAGTTCTTAAACTTTTCTTCTTTCCAAAATATTATAAAAAGTTTTTAATATAAACACTATCTATAGACTTAACTGTTTCTAACAATCCACCTATTTTTTGTCTTCCCTTTCTCACCTTTGCAGCAAGATTGTCCAAACGGCAAGCTGACGCCGGCGAAATTCGTAGATATGTACAAAATGTTCTTCCCGTCTGGAAATGCCGAAGAATTCTGCGACCACGTCTTCCGGACGTTCGACATGGATAAAAACGGCTACATTGATTTTAAGGTAAGTCTTCAAACGAGAGAGAAAAAAAAATGAAAACAAATGATTTTTTGGCAACACTGCTGGCCAGCACTCCTCTGCAAAATGGATGAACTTGTCGATTATTTCTATGGTGATGGTGCTTTTCCTCCGGGCGGAAGCTCCTACCTCAGCAGAGTACTTTTGGGTAAATAAAGTTTTCAGGTTGCGAGGGTGGAGGAAAGTAACAGCTTCCATACATTTTCATTACCGGTGGCAGTGTTTTTCTGCGCCTTCGGCGCTGGAAGTTTGGCTTGCCTTTTTCTGCACAATCGGTGAAAAGTTTGGCCAGAACTTGAAGCCGAACGTGGCTCGAATGAAGTCCTAGTTTGAAGAAGTTGTCGTTTCTGTTGTTATTGTTGCATTACTCGGGATGTTTTTCTTTCTTTTTTCTTCTTCTTGTTATTCCTCTCGAGTTGATTCCAAATTCAGTAGCTAGCCCAGTTTTCTTTTCGAATTGTACCTGAGTCAGCGGGAATGCGAGGGGGGGCGTGGAACGTGTTGCTTCGTCTGCTGCTTTGGCACTTTTCTTCAAGTTTTATTTGATGGAGCGCACAATATAAGGAGCCACCGGGGAAATGGAATGCAATTACGGAAGTTTTCCGTTTCGTGAAAGCTGCACGGTGCTGTTTATTGGAAACGAACAGTAAAAAAGTGATTTACGTTGTTATTTTCAATTAAAATGATTTCTGTGAAACCATCTTGGTAACATAAAAATGTTTGTCTGAACCCGCTTACCTAAATCAATTTTCTTCGTAATTTTTGATTCGAATAAACTTTGCCCATTTAAAATCATATTTATTGGAAAGAGCAGAAAATTTCACAATAGATTTAATTAGTTATTAACATTGAAAAACGATATAGTTTCCGAAATATCGCGAGTTTAAATCGAAAGCTTATTATATGAAACTGATAAAACCTTATTTTTTAACAAAATTCTAAATTTAAGAGGCTGAATCTCAGCAACAGTCCGATCACCAAAACCAATAGTAGCAATTTTTTCCAGCTTTTGCAGGGGTACTTTTTCTTTATGAAGTATTTTTAAATAAGAAAAAAAATATAATGTCTGTAACTTCAAAACTATGCACTTTATCATTTCGTTATTCTCCTAAAAAAATTGTTTTACTTGAACAAATAAAGAAATCGGAAACAAAAAATACGTATTTTGGAAATTCAACTGTTCTTGATAAAAAAAAACAAAAAAAAATCGGGAAATTAGTTTTCTCGTGTACCAATTTTGTATCATAAGTCCTATTCACAATTTTGCCGAAGACAATCACATGGATATTTAAAGAAAAAATAAAAAACAGATTGCTTTTCTGGTGATTGTATTTACACTTTTTTCTGTTGTTTTTTTTTCTAGCAATCAACTTTGTCAATTTTTTTTCTCAGGTCTAAATAAGCCATTTTACAATATGATTTCTCCTTAGAAGTTTCCATACTAAATTGAGTGCCATGAGAATCTTTGATGATTTGTTTTTCAATTTGAGATTTTCTTTTCCATTTTAAACATCAAATTGGAAATCAAAAGATCAGGTTGTGAATAGGAGTGCTCGAAAAATAATTATTTCAATTTTAAAACAATTTTCCCATTCTTTTACTTGAATTTTTCACACAAAGTTGATTTTGATGAACCCTCTCGATTTTGAATATGTTTTGTTCAAGTGGACAATATATGATTTTTTGAAAAAAAAGAGATTGTTTTTCATGTAAGAAAAACACTTGAAAAAGTTTCTGTTTGCTTATTGAAATGTGCACCAAATTCGCTGCAATTTTCTACTTCGGCAGAGATTTTGCCGGCAAAAAATAAAATTGTGTATTTACAATTAGTTTTTTATAGTTGCATTTTATTTTCAATCGGCGATCTCTTGAGTACTACTGATCTGATTTTCAATGTATTATGTTAAATTTCCCTTTAATTTGGAAAACATAAAATGTATATCTCGGCCATCCTTTGAAAATGGAATGAATCGAACATTATTAATTCTAAAAAAAATAAAAAAAAATACTTATCACTTTCCTTGAAGTGTATGGGTAATTCTCCACCAACTCACATGGAATCGGAAAAATGGCCCCGATTCCTCTTCGATATCCTTGAAACTTTGCTTGGTGGGGTAATTTTGGTCTCTGATCACGAATTCGAGGTAAGTGATTTGTAGAAGTGAAGAGATAGAAATTTGGTGTCAAAGTGACTTTTGTGTAAAATTGGACGCTTAATTTGATGGTATACTTCAAAATTTCGAAAAAACGTATTTCTCATCAAAAAAAATTGAAAAAACAATTTGAAAATCGCTACCTTTTTTCGTTACTCAACTGTCAAATATGAAGAAAAACTTTTTGGGAAATTTAATGTACTTTTCGAGTCTGCATAAACCCAGGGAGGTAGTTTTTTTCGTTTAGAACAGATTTTTTTTTTTAATTACGTATTTTTGTAACTAAGCAGGGTTCCTTTTTAGAGTAGAGCAATATTCTACAAAGTGGTAGAGCAGTCTACTTTTTCAACAAAAACAAAAAGTTTGATGTACAAACATATTCACGAGTTATGAGAATTTTACGATTCTTACGATTTTCTGAAAAGTTATGATTTTGATCATTTTTGACCAGTTTTTCAAAGTTTTAATTCAAAAACTAAATCGTGCGCTTGAAAAATGTTGCGTTTGAATGACCCATTGAACGGTAATGTGGCTCGTGCATTGGTAAAATGAGAGGACCTAAAAAAATTTTATGCTGAACGGTCCCACATTCAAGCTGTGCACGAGGTACAACAAACGTCCAAAGGGTCATTCTTATTAAAAAATTGCAGAACTTTCCGAAAAAAATACTTTCCAAAGTACATAATTGGATATAAAACGAGATTTTTTATCGAAAAATTATTTTCTGATTTTCAAAATTTTCAAAATAGTTCCCAATTTTGTCCAGCTCTACGCATATTGAAAAAATGCACAAAATCGCTGCAATTTTGTGTTTTGGCTGCAAAAAAAAAATGTAAATTTATGTATCAGCAATTGCTATTGAGCTATTTATCGCTATTACTTGATATCAATATACAGCCATTCCCCACGAAAACAGCACGGAAAAAAACAAAAGTGCTCGGATCGGGCTCAAAATTTTTCTGGGGGTTCCCTGGCCGAAATAACTAGACCCGTATTTTTTTGTTTGGCCATTAGGGTGACCTACGCCGTGTTAGGGTGGTCTGAAAAATGGCCATTTTCGTCGATTTTCGCAAAAACCACTTTTTTCGAAAAATCATAACTCCTCGCCATTTCAACCGATTTCAATTGTCTTTTACGCAAATGAAAGGTGATAAGTTGGCCTTTCAAAGAAAAATAATAAGAAGTTTCAATCCTTCAAATCTAGCCTAACATATGAAAAGGGCGTATGTAACATTAAAATGCCGTTTTGACGGTGTCTGGACCAAAGAGCCTATGTTTGGAAATATTTTTATCGGATTCCTCGGACATTTTACGTAACATACTAAAAAATGAGAGGAGTTCATTAACAGGATTCCGAGATATGGTTTTTTGAAAATAAAATCCGTGTTTTTCGACGCGCCGCGCGCAAAAACCGAAAAATGACAAAATCAGCAAAAAATCAAATTTTTTCACTAAAACTGCGATAATATTAAAATTTCAGCGACATACATGTCAGGGTACCAAAATTTTCGTAATTGAAAGACGCAACTTTTGGATTCCTGACATGCATAGGTCATCGCTGAAATTTTAAAGTTATCGCAGTTTTAATGAAAAAAGTTGATTTTTTGCTGATTTCGTCATTTTCCGGTTTTTGCGCGCGGCGCGTCGAAAAACACGGGTTTTCGTGGGGAATTGCTGTATAAATATACAAATTCAAACCACGACTCTTAAAAACAAGTTAATGAATTGTACGCAGAGACTTGACTCATAATTGTTGATTTTAATTAATTACAAGGTTATTTTGTTTTTGTCTTACAAATCTGACTGTTAATTGCCTGTATTTTTCCATCTGTGTAAATTTTTTTAATAAACTTTATAGCTTTTTAATGTTTTTAATGAATTGTCGTTCAAATTGTCGTATACTTTCATTGCCTCAAATCCTTTTTGAGCACTTTTCCATTTTTTTAGGGTGTTTCACCGGTAAAGCTACCGTTGATTCCGCGCTTTCCAATAGAATAGTTGTGCAATATAAATGAGCCCCTTAAGATTGGCTGACTTTGAGATTCGACCCAACTCTGCCAAGATTTCCTTCTTAGAATCGGAACTTCCCATCCCCATCAGAGAAACCCGAGAACGAGTCGAATCGTCCATCTTCTGCTTTGATTAGGTTCTCAGCGGGAAACGGTAAAACGGTGATTAGGCCATTAGTTTTTATAATTATTGGCGAAAGTTTTTAATTGGCTCCCCTGCCAGGTTGAGCGGCTGGTGAATCCTGCGAAAATTTGGAAAATAAGCATTTTTCCCCAGACTTGGCAGAAGCACGAAAATTAATTTGAATTATAAATTCAATTCCAACGCAAGCTTGGGGAATAACTGTAAAAGTGACTTTCTGCCATCATCAAATAGGACGTCCTCGGGAGAGGTTTCACGTGCTGAAAAAAAGAACGATATGTCACTCTGGGTGCCACCCGGCCCGGCCGACAGGGAGTGATAATAAATTTTTGCTTCAGCTTCAAACAAGAAGATAAGACGAATCTTTTTTTTTCGCTTCACGGTGAAAAGCGTAAGAAAAAAGGTCGTCGTCTTGTTAGCAGCAGCTGACGGTGCCCAGGGAGACGCCTGGGCGTGGAGAACGAAATTGGACGGATGATTTGAGTCGAATTCATGGTGAATTGAGCCCGGGATGAACGAAAAATGCTTCGGAATTGAGGTTCTTGGTTGGGTCAGGAAAGCTGATATGTGAAGGAAGGATCCTTTTTTTTCGTCGGACTGACCTTTATCTCGATTCGGGATCCTGAAATGGAATGGTGAATGTGTCCAAATTTGTAACGGAATGAGGAAGGTTTTCGACAGAAGATTGACCGTTGGATACAGGATTCAAATGATATTACGACGTGTTGATTACTGGTTTGATTGGAGCAGATGAATCGGAAGCTGTGCAAAGCAAACGATTGTCGATCAAAAGCAAATCTCTATATTTTGTAACCAATTGAGGAGAATATCAGGAATAGTTCAAGTTTTGTTTTCAGCATCGATCTGATTTTTTTTTATTTTTCCTTATTTGCTCAAGCATCCCGGACAGACGGTATAAACCAAATTCATGCCATTTCAATAACAAATATTGTTAAAATAACAGAAAGTGTTATGGAATCTTCTTGAAAATTCCATTTTTGCATAAGAGTTTAATAACAGTTTATGTTATCATAACAAAAAATGTTATTGGGCTGACATTGATTGTAAGCCAAAACAACTTTGAAATAACATTTTTTGTTATGGAAGAATACCTCCAACTGTTATTGGGATGATAGGATTAGTTGTTAAAATAACAAAAAATAATAACAAAGATTTGTTCGAAGAACAAATCTTGTTATAAATAACATAAAATGTTATTGGCCTAGTATTTTCAAATATAAAAAAAATATTCCCAGGTTATTTCCGTCTGCTCGGGATAGCTGTTCCATTCGATAATTGGGTCCAGATTTGCATGGCAATTTCCTGCACCACCAATCAGACACAATACAACTCCAAAAACCAAACAAATTTACCCCCAAAACTGTGCTCTGCTCCGAATCTTATCCCTTGACCAACTAATCCGCTGATAATATTACTCACGCAAGGTTGAATACCCCCACCTACCCTAATTGACGAGGCTGACGGGGCGGAAAAATTGTCACGAACCCGCTCGGCCTTTTCGGTTTTGCGGGGGCGATGAAAAGCGTGCGTTCGCATCCAATTTTCACCTCGCGCAAGTGCAAACGTGACTCGATTCGCGGGTGGTACTTTCAATTTGGCAATCAAACCAATATTGCTTGCGGGATTTTGTTGAAAAGATGTTTTTTTTTGTAATTGAAAAAAGAGTACCGTGTTGTGGAGTAGTTTTGAGCTTGAAATTGTTTAGAAATTTTATTTAGAAATTTAATATAATTTTAGGCTACTTTCAAAAATAAGTTCAGATTGTGTCAGCGAAACCAAAATCCCCGTCTGGAGGGTCAACGACATTTGCGTTTCAGGTTTTTCTGTGCCAACTGGCGAAACCAAAAGCGCTCATAAATCGTGCGCCAGCCAAAAAATAGTGACACATTTTATTGTGAGCTTTTTCGGCGGGGTAAGCATTTGTTTCTGGTGGCGAATGTATGCGGCTCGTAGGCGTGTGGTGGCCGAAAGCCAAAATTTGAAAAGTTTCGCTCCCGCAATACCACGATTTTTGGTGTTTTTTTTGTTGTTGTCGCCTTTTGGAAGGATAATCTATTTTTGTTTGGTTGAAAAATTTGTGGAAACTTGTGACAGTGATTTTGTTTTTTTTTTCATGTTTCATATTCACATTTCGTTAATTTTACTTTTGTTTCGAAAAGCTGATTCCATTCTTTGGTTCAATTAGATCTTGTAAATTAAATTTTTCGACTTTTTGAAAAGTACGAATTCTAAACACAGATGTTAAAGTTTTTTTCAATTTTTTTCAATACTTATCAATTAAGAAAATAATAAAAAAGCACGGTTTTCTTCACACTCCACAAATTTACTTAAAAAATCAGATGTAAAAAATGTATTGCCAAATGACAAATTACCTGCCAAATTCTTTTACAATCGATTATGAAATATCTAAAATTTATTGAATAACGCATTTTAAACTAATTGGGATGCTTCAACGTTTTTAGATTTATTTTTGAGACCTCAGATAAGAAAAATATGTTTGCATTGGCAGAGATATTATGACGAAAAAAGAAACCTTCATGATTTATTACTTCAATAAAAAAGGATATCTGGCGGACTGGTTGGGTATACAACGATTTCACGTCAAACAGAAAGTATCCAACTTAAAAGAGCTTCGATTTGGTTAAAATTTGGCATGGAAGTTCCTTGGGTAAAATAATTAGAACCGTATTTTTTTTTGTTTGGCGGTCAGGGAGCTCCTATCCGAAAAAGGGTGGTCCAGAAAAAAAAATGTTTTTCGTTGATTTTCGCAAAAAACCACATTATTCCAAAAATCAAACAAAAAAAAGTTAATGTTGGGGTTTTAAGAAAAAATATGTTAAGGTCTGAAAAAACTAACGATATATATTCGAAAAGGTCCTATGAAAATTTCATTTGCTTTTT
This sequence comes from Culex pipiens pallens, assembly GCF_016801865.2. Lineage (NCBI taxonomy): Eukaryota > Metazoa > Arthropoda > Insecta > Diptera > Culicidae > Culex > Culex pipiens. Next base: position 16,142,928 of record NC_068939.1, read on the forward strand.
TGAAGGTCTCGGGATCAAAGAGCTGAAAATATTTTACCTGATTTTTTGTAATATTTTACATAACCTATTTAAAAAATGCGAATATTCACTTACAGGATTCGGACATATTTTTTTTTGAACATAAAAACATAAAAACTGTAGAACTGTAGTTTTTGTGAAACGTCATTTGTTGGACTACCCTGTTTTGGATAGGAGCACCCTAATTGCCATACAACTAAAAAACGAGTCCTATTATTTTGGCCAAGCAAATCCCAAGCCAAATTTGAGCCAAATCGAAGCACTTTTTATTTGGATACATCTTGTTTGACGTGGAATAGTTAAATTTAATGAAATTAACAAAAAATCTTGGTTATTTTCAACTACAGGTGTTTTGAAATATTTTGGCAGAATGATAAATTGAATCAAATACAAAAGGAATTTTAGATTTAAAGAAAAATAAATTAATTAACAGGGAAGCAATCAAAGCACCTTTAGCAGTAAATTTCAAAGTATTTTGAAAATGTTTTAAAGTTTGTTAATAATAATTATGAAAATGCTGATTGATTTTTTTTTGAATTTTTGAAAAATTGTTTAATTTGTCAAACAAAAAATAAATAAAAATGTTATGTTCCTTGCGAGACTTTAATGTTTATCTATTTTTATGTATTTCAATTCGGTTCAATCAATCAATTTTATCACATACTAACCAACTCACCATTTCGTATTTCATATAACCTAATAGATTTTTGGATTTGAAACTTCGATATTCGAGCAATGGAATTTGCAAGAGATAAAAAATTTACCCTTATAATTCAAAATCGATGAATTCTGATATAATGTTACATTTTTATTGAAAAAATCACATTTAAATTAATAGAGAGCAAAATTAAGTACTATATGGATGGCCTTCCACCAGTGAAAAAGAGAGTCTTGAAGAAACAAATAAAATACACTCTTTAAACATTAAGTTTGCAAAACTAACAAGTTGGGGATTCAAATTTTACAATTTACGATACAAAACTAACAAACCACAGTACTGAAAAATAAAATCTTAAAGTTTTAATAGTTTAAAGTCTAATCAACTGATAATAATTGGAAATGATGTTTACCATGGTTGGGCTTGATTATGAATATTTAGATTTTTTGTGAAATTCCAATGAACAGTACCGCAAAAGCATTGTTACACTCTAAAAAACAACCCTGCAAAGTTAGAAAAAACATGTAATTTCGAAATGAAAAATTTTCTAAATGAAAAATTACCCTTTTGGGTTGTTGCAGATTCGAAGAGTTCATTAAATTTCTCATAAGGCCATTGCAAATATTTTTTGAAGTTAATGTCCCTCGACTCTGACCAAAGTCGAGGGGGGGTGGGGGGCAAAAAAATAAAAAAAGTATAATATTTGAAATTACGAGCCATTGTTTCAACATTTTAATGAAAAAAGTGTTTTAAAATGCATTATACACATGTCCAGTTGTTTTACCATCATTAGTTTCATTAGTATTGACGAAAATTATATTTTTTGCGAAAAATATTTTTTTTGCGTTGCTGAACATTGGAATTTCATAAAAATTCAAAACATTTTTAAACAAGCCCAAACATGCTAAATATGATAATCAATGCAGAAAAATGCATTGTAGATTGTTTTCAGTTCGTTAGACTTCTATTTTCATGGAAATTTTGAAGTTTTATGTAAAAATATTTTTTTGCCCCCTGATTTTTCAGACCAATTTTGAAGGGAGGAGGGGAGGGAGGGGGGGCGACATAAACTTTGAAAAAATATTTGCAACGGCCTTAAGAGGCAGTATTTGTAGATTCTGCTCGGTTTGTTCTAGAGGTCGTATCGAGGTGCTCCGATTTGGATGAAACTTTCAGGGTTTGTTTGTCTATACATGAGATGAACTCATGCCAAATATGAGCCCTCTACGACAAAGGGAAGTGGGGTAAAACGGGCATTGAAGTTTGAGGTCCAAAAAACATGAAAAATCTTAAAATTGCTCGCGTTTCCGTAGAATTTCATCAATTCCAACTCTCTTAGATGCATTCGAATGGTCTTTTGAAGCCCTTCAAAATGTGCTATAGACATCCAGGATTGGTTTGACTTTTTCTCATAGCTTTTGCAAATTACTGTTAAAAATGGATTTTTTTAAAACCTTAATAACTTTTTGCAACAGCATCCAACACCCATACTCCCATAGGTCAAAAGTTAGGGAATTTCATGGACTATAAGCCTACGGTATTAACTTTTTGGCCAATCGCAGTTTTTCTCATAGTTTTACTATTTTTCTAGAACAAACATTTTACAACGTTAGTTTTTGCCCTGCATGCCAAGAAGACGACACTTTTTGGTCTAAATTTTGTCATATTCGGAATCCTCGGACAATTTCACGTAAGTTAGAAGTATTGGAGTTGTAATTTTGATTTAAAAAATAATTAAATAAAACATTTTTGAAAAAAGAAATAGATCTTATCATCAAGTAGGCGAAAACTTGTTTTACCCCTAATCCGACAAAATGCTAAAAATAATATTTTAATTAATTCTAAATGGCATTTTTTCCAATCAAATTCAAAATTCCAACACCTCAATCTAATGTAAAATTTTCTGAGGATTCCGAATATGTCAAATTGAGACCAAAAAGTGCCTCTATGGAGGCCTACAGGGCAAAAAACTAACGTTGTAAAATGTTTGTTCTAGAAAAATCGTAAAACTATGAGAAAAACTGCGATTGGCCAAAAAGTTAATACCGTAGGCTTATAGTCCATGAAATTCCCTAACTGTTGACCTATGGGATTATGGGTGTTGGAGGCTGTTGCCAAAAGTTATTAAGGTTTTAAAAAAATCAATTTTTAACAGTAATTTGCAAAAGCTATGAGAAAAAGTCAAACCAATCCTGGATGTCTACAGCACATTTTGAAGGGCTTCAAAAGACCATTCGAATGCATCTAATAGAGTTGGAATTGATGAAGTTTTACGGAAATGCGAGCAATTTTAAGATTTTTCATGTGTTTTGGACCTCAAACTTCAATGCCCGTTTTACCCCACTTCCCTTTGTCGTAGAGGGCTCATATTTGGCATGAGTTCATCTCATGTATAGACAAACAAACCCTGAAAGTTTCATCCAAATCGGAGCACCTCAATACGACCTGTTTCACATCGGTGAAAAACTCGCTCTTAAATGACATTTCCCAAACTTTTTTTACAGTCTAGTAACGAAAATGGCTGAATTTCTTAAACAATTTTTATATTTTTTCGATGAAAAATACGATTTTTTTTTCGGAATTTTCAGTACGATTTGATGGCGTCCAATTCTACATGAAAGTCCCGTTGACATCAAAATTTGAAACCATCGCTATTGTACGATCAGTACCTAGCTGGACTCGGTCACTGACAACGACCGGCGGCTCAGTGACCGACGAAATAAAGTTATCTACGTGCACATGTATTGCGTGTACGTACACGAAAAAGATTGAGGTTAAATTTTGTCCGGACAGCAAAATCAAATGGTGCGCTAGTGTGTGTACGCGAAACGTCATAAAGCTCTATAGGCGGCGGGCCAGATGCGGGCATAAAAATGTCAAAATCTCTTCCCCCCTCACTTCGTCTCACCATCCAGCTGCAGCTTTGTTGACAAACAAACGGAGCACGCGGTCGCATGATGGCGGCATCGAGCCAGAATTAGGGGTGATCATGTGATTAAAAATGAAAGTTTTTTCAAAAAAAATAATATTTTTCCGACCGAATAAAAAAATTGCGAGTATGTTCAAACAATTATTTCTGATGTCGGAGAAGTGATAAAAAAACAAAATGTTAATCCATAATTTTTCTATAAATTGATTTTTTTCACTCCAACTGGGAACCCCTAGGTCTATCCACGACCGTTTCCAATGACCGTGAGAAGATGCCAGAAAATCCAGCTACGAGCTAAATCCACAATAAATCAGGCTGCAAATGATTGAAAAACACGTCTTTTTTCGCATGTTCAAAAATGGAAGGTCCTTTCGTCACGACATATCGAAAAATGGAGCTCGGATTCGTGATCAGGGATAAAAATTACCCCTATGGACAAGGTTTCACGCAAATCGAAGAGGGTTCGGGGCAACTGACTTGGCGAAGAAATACCCAATTACCTTTACTTTTTTTTTTATTTCTTTAAAAAATCACACTTTATCACTGTTAGTTTCGTTCAAGAAAATTCAATGGATTTTTATAGTGGTATGAATTTTAAAGCGGCACCCATGCTCTTGATTAAGTTGGTTAAGCGAAAATAAAAACACATTCCAATTTATAAAGCTTAAAAGAAAACGAACCGTACCCGACACGCAGGGAAAATTGGCACCGTAAATATTTTTCCACTTTAGAATATATTCCAGTTTGCACGCCACGGGCAAATGAAATTTGCATTCATTCACGCAAACAAGCTGCATATTCATTCTAATTAAGCCATTTTGCAATGCGAAAACAGTTTTCTTTCTCCGCGAGCATCATCTTGGCTGTCCCGGCAGAAAGTCGTTCACTTTTTCGCTTTTCACACTGCTTGAGACAAGTTCATGCAGGGGGTTCTTGTCTTCTTGTTGCTTTCCTTCCTCTTCTTGTGCTTTAGGCGCAACATGTCACATCAGGTTTATGGCACCCCGTGTCTTCGTATGTGCGTGTGTTCATTTATTAGAGTTAAGCATGAAAGCTCTGGCGCAAAACCGCAAAAACCTCTCGTAACACACACATACACCACCACTCTGGAGGAGGCAACAACCAACGGCATGATGATGTTACTTTGGAAGTGACATCCTTTCGTGTTTATATGACAGCCGAAATGACACTCTTGAGAGGGTGGGTGGTGTGGGGGAGAGGGAGACAGCACTAGTGGCTTCATTGTGTCATGGTTGGAGGGATTGTTTGTCACTTGGTTGCACACAACGACACACGCCGCCTACGTACGTTTAGTTACTTGTGGTTCGTTTTTTTTTTCATTTGTGGTGGCAAGGAAGGAAATGTTGTGAAAATTGAAAATGGAACGGAAGCTGTTTAACGGCGTGAGGACCGAGTAACTTTTCAAATGAAGATGGATGGTTGTGTTGGTTTCGGTGCAGAGATTTGGGTGAAATTCTAATGGAAGTTGAAGAACTGCGTTTTTTTAGAATAAGTGAAAATCACAGAGAAAAAAATTCTAGTTCATTGAATTCTATTTGGCTTTCTTTAAATTTTGTTGAAAATGTTTAATATTAGAAATAAAAAAAAACGTTGGTAATCAAACCATATTTTTTGAATTTTTTAAAGGTATCTATAAAAAAATAAAAACGCAAATATCAACATTTTTTTGAATGAATTATTCACAAAATATGTACAATATTAAAAAAAAAAATAATCAAATTTTGATAATTTGCAAAATGGAATATGAAGCGAAATTTGATATGCATTTTCATATTATTGATTTTTTTTGGGAAAATACTGAAATTTTCGTATTTTTTCGAAAGTACAGTCCAGACTCGATTATCCGAAGCCTCGATTAGCCGAAGATTCGATATTTTCGACGATAATTCTATCGATTAACAACCTTTTAAATAACCAATTTAAAAATTCTTGTTTTTGGATAGAATTAAGATAACAATAAATTTCTTACTTTTTATTAGAAAATGTATTTCAAATTTTGGAAAAAAGTCGGCTCTTTTTTGTAACATTTACGATTTTTTTTACCTGAACAAGTCATGATCAAGCTTGACCTTCTAAAAGTACAGTCATGCCCCGGTTTTGATTCGTTCAGCTGCCTCAGTTTAGCACGGCCCAGTGCTTAACTGAAGCACAGAGCTTATGGGATTTGGGCTATATGGGAGACATTGGCTATATTCCTATGATAAATCATTCAAACTTTAAAAAAATATAGTTTTTTGAAATGGGAATGATGTCACCTATCCATTGCGTTTATAATTACATGAAAATTTTCACAAAACTACGTATTTTTCCTGTATTTTGAAAAAAGCAATGTTTTTCGAAAAAAATCTAAAAATTATCGTTATTGCAATCTGGGTATTTAAATGATCGGGATTTTTCCATACATTTCAAATGTAATAAAACAAGTTTTGAAAACACAAAAAAAAATCACAAAACTACGTATTTTCGAAAAAAAAAATACTTAAAATCTATGTTTTTTACAATTTGCATACATTTCAAAACAATTTACATACATTTCAAAAATCTTCAAACAATTTTGAAACCACTAAAAAATTTCACCAAACTACGTATTTTTGAAAAATACTCCAAATTTCAGTTTTTACAATGTGAGTATCAAATAATACTATTTTTTGAAAATACTCAAACTTTTCACAAAACTACGTATTTTCGAAAAAAATACTAAAAATTTCAGTTTTGTTACAAATGATCGGGATTTTATGATACATTTTGAAAGCAATAGCACAATTTTTTAAAAATACTACAAAAAAATCACAAAACAGTTCGTATTTTCAAAAAATTTACTAAAAATTTTAGTTTATTTTTAAATATGGGTATTGTCACGTCGATTACGACCGCGCTCCTACCGTCCGACATGTCACGGTATTTTTGCAAACCCTTTGTCATGTTGACATCGAACCCCCCCACAGCAGGTCGGGTACTACACCGATGTCCAAGCAGTATTCTGAAGCTGCTGTCAAAACTCGAATATCCCCGAAAGCGACGAGTCACGCAGAAGAAAAGAGTGTAGTAAATTATAAATTAAAGCATTTTGGATAGTTGTGAATTTCACGAATTTGTGAGGTAGGAAATTTATTAATAAGCCTGATCTAATTTGTGCCAAGTGTTGCTTCCGTGCCGAAGCGACATCCTATCCTAAAACTTAATCTAAACCTAACCTCAATTGCAGCTGGAACGTTGTGCGAGAGAAATTCTTGGTTGGCTAGATTAGTAACGAGTGTTAGAAATAACACTGCAGTAAGTTTGCGTTTAGTTAAAATGAATTGTAACTTAAATCTAACTTGAACATAATTGAATTACAGTCTGACTACCTGAACGTAGTTATCGGTTGATTAGAATCTACACGAGGGCTAGAAGAACACTAAACGTAAGTCCCCCTGAACGAATTTCTGTTTAGCATTCTCTAAAAACAATGTTTTCGCAGGAAATAAAAATCTACACCCAGAACAACCTGGTGTTTATTCGTGTTTCGGAAAACGCACCCTAGCCGTCAACTCAATTCAACAGGTATTTTAATAAAAAGGTGTTATTACTTTCAAAACGTATAAAAAATCTGATTTTTTGACAATCATATTGTAACAACCTGAAAATTTTAGTATTTTTTCAAAAATACGCAGTTTTGTGATTTTTTTATATTAAAAAAAACAAGTGTAAAAACTCCGTAATGCATGAAAAAATCCCGAGTATAAAACTGAAATTTGGATTTTTTTTTCGAAAATACGTAGTTTTGTGAAAATTTTGAGTATTTTCAAAATTTGTGTTATAACTTTCGAAATGTTTGAAAAAATCCGGACCATTTGATACCCATATTGTAATAACACAAATTTTGAGGGTTTACTTCGAGAAAAGTTGCATTCTCAAAATACAGGAAAAATACGTATTTTTGTGAAAATTTTCATGTAATTAATATTTGTTTCCTAAATTATAGTAAAAAACGAGAACTTTTAAAAATGGCTATATTTTTGTGTGAAAAGCTGAAATAAAAAAAAAAAATTTTTTAAGAGTGCAGCAAGTTTTTTTGTATGTTCTAGGCTTTAACTTTGGTCAAAACACCAAATCGATCAGAAAATAATTTACAGATTTTTGAATAATTTATAAACCTATTTGTAAGTTTGTTTGACTTTGTTTTTTTTTTCAGTGATATTAAAATTTAAAATATGGGTAATTCTCCGCCAACTCACACAGCAGTTGCCCCGACCCCTCTTCGATTTGCGTGAAACTTTGTCCTAAGGGGTAACTTTTGTCCCTGATCACGAATCCGAGGTCCGTTTTTTGATATCTCGTGACGGAGGGGCGGTACGACCCCTTCCATTTTTGAACATGCGAAAAAAGAGGTGTTTTTCAATAATTTGCAGCCTGAAACGGTGATGAGATAGAAATTTGGTGTCAAAGGGACTTTTATGTAAAATTAGACGCCCGATTTGATGGCGTACTCAGAATTCCGAAAAAACGTATTTTTCATCGAAAAAAACACTAAAAAAGTTTTAAAAATTCTCCCATTTTCCTTTACTCGACTGTAAAAAATTTTGGAACATGTCATTTTATGGGAAATTTAATGTACTTTTCGAATCTACATTGTCCCAGAAGGGTCATTTTTTCATTTAGAACAAAATTTTTCATTTTAAAATTTCGTGTTTTTTCTAACTTTGCAGGGTTATTTTTTAGAGTGTAACAATGTTGTACAAAGTTGTAGAGCAGACAATTACAAAAATTTTGATATATAGACATAAGGGATTTGCTTATAAACATCACGAGTTATCGCGATTTTACGAAAAAAAGTTTTAAAAAAGTTGGTCGTCATCGATCATGGCCGTTCATGGTCACCCGCGACAGACACGGACGACGAAACAAAGAGAAACGCAAAAAGTAACTTTTTCAAAACTTTTTTTCGTAAAATCGCGATAACTCGTGATGTTTATAAGCAAACCCCTTATGTCTATATATCAAAATTTTTGTAATTGTCTGCTCTACAACTTTGTAGAACATTGTTACACTCTAAAAAATAACCCTGCAAAGTTAGAAAAAACACGAAATTTTAAAATGAAAAATTTTGTTCTAAATGAAAAAATGACCCTTCTGGGACAATGTAGATTCGAAAAGTACATTAAATTTCCCATAAAATGACATGTTCCAAAAATTTTTACAATCGAGTAACGGAAAATGGGAGAATTTTTAAAACTTTTTTAGTGTTTTTTTCGATGAAAAATACGTTTTTTCGGAATTCTGAGTACGCCATCAAATCGGGCGTCTAATTTTACATAAAAGTCCCTTTGACACCGAATTTCTATCTCATCACCGTTTCAGGCTTCAAATTATTGAAAAACACCTCTTTTTTCGCATGTTCAAAAATGGAAGGGGTCGTACCGCCCCTCCGTCACGAGATATCAAAAAACGGATTCGTGATCAGGGACAAAAGTTACCCCTTAGGACAAAGTTTCACGCAAATCGAAGAGGGGTCGGGGCAACTTTTCCCGATTTCGTGTGAGTTGGTAGAGAATATTAAATTTTTTATTAATTGACAAAATTGATAAAATTGATAAAGTTGATAAAGTTGATAAAATTGATAAAATTGATAAAATTGATAAAATTGATAAAATTGATAAAATTGATAAAATTGATAAAATTGATAAAATTGATAAAATTGATAAAATTGATAAAATTGATAAAATTGATAAAATTGATAAAATTGATAAAATTGATAAAATTGATAAAATTGATAAAATTGATAAAATTGATAAAATTGATAAAATTGATAAAATTGATAATATTGATTAAATTGATAAATTGATAAAATTAATAATATTGATAAAAATGATTAAACTTTTTACAAATTTTGATTTATTTTTAATTTTAACAGTGCCCTCAACATTACCTTAAAAACTCTCCAATCAGTTCACTGCAGTGCGGTTTTCAAGGGTTTAGAACGATAAGTGCCCCCGCAGGCTAGGCAACACGCATGTCGTGGTCGGGACCCATCAAACCCCGGTTCGGTTACCCCTTCTCGAGGCTGGTGGTAAAGCAGAGCAGAAGATTGCGGCGGGTAATTGGCAGATGGGATTAGCCGACCGGGTGATGCTTATCGAACAAGTTTTCGTGAGCAAAAATTCTGAGAAGAGGGGGAGGGAGAAAAGTTCCTTCGAGGTTTGCGTGTACGTTGTTTTGTCACCAGACGGTTGACAGCCCCAGGGGAAAAACTTTGATTCGATATGAATTTGAGCATGATTTACTTTTGGGAAAAGGGTAAATAGAAACTTTCGTACGATTTTGGTTTTGAGATTTAGGACAATAGATTTGTGGTGGACGGGACTATTAGAAGTAAGTTTCAACTACACCCAAACGGCGGTTTCATGATTGTGATGCATGGCGGCATGAAAGTATATCAGAATCTGCATGAAAACTGTCCTCATGCATTTTTTGCGATATAGGGGTATGACATTTTTGCCCGTTACCGACAATTATCGACATTACCGACGGCTTTTTGGTTGTATTTCACAAAAAAAAACCCTTAACAGAACGAGGATTGAACCACTAACTTTTTGGTTATTGATCCGACACGCTACCACCGCGCCATGGACGCTTGATGAAAAGTGAAAGAGCACCAACATATGCTTCTCTTTGGAGTGTTGCTCGGGGACGGGCCACCGTTATATGTGTTGGTGAGAACTGCAGATCGCTGAAATGTTTACACGCGGGCAAAAATGATCTAGGGGCTTGTTGCAAGAAATGTTATAAAATATGACATTTTCTGCAGCAAATCCTCTGTTGCAGATTTTGAGATTTATTTTTCCTTTGGGTGTATATTTGGATTTCACTCTAATCAAATAAAAAAATCAATCACAGAGTCAAATACTTGTAACTGATGCCAAGTTAATTAACGTAACGCAAACAAATCAAAATTAAGCCCAATTTTAAAGCAAAACAGGTAAACAACTCGTTTACATTAACTCACAACCCCCGTAACATTGGAGTTAGCTTTTGTACGCTTTTCATCGCACACACAACGAAGTAACAAACAATTTCTGGAATTTTCCAACAATGTTGCCCAAGCAGCGACAGAGTGTGTGCGTTGAACAAAAGAAACAATGTGTCCTTGGTGTGTGAGTGTGTGTGCAATGAGGAAAATTCCGTACCCCGTCTGTAAGGCACAGGTGCTCTAGCAACGTCCTTTTGTAAAGAGTGCTCAAAACCGGGGAAAAATCTCGTGGAATAAGTAGCATGTGATGCTTGCGAGGGTGCTTGGATTTATTGCAAGGTTTATGCATTGCAAAGCAACATGAAACTGGATAAGATATTGAAATATCTTTTTAAAGGCTGGAGTTTACATAAAATAAAAAATATGTTACATTCAGTTGGTTCATCACAATAATAAATTGTAAGATAACTCAAATTAAGTGTACACACGGAAAGGAGTTCCATCTAAAATTTAACAATTCAAATTAGCTGGCTTCAAATTGGTGAAACAGTGATTTTTTCGGTTGAATCAGCTAAAATTTCAGCTAAATTTACCAATCTGGGATTGGTGAAATAGCTAACCCTGATTGCTGATTTGCTTTCCAAAACTGACAGCCCAAACCAAAATGACAGGAGAAATTTTTCCAAAAATAATGGTGTTTCAGCACAATTTTGCGTACAATTACCGAAAAAACTAGCTGGAACCGGCAGCATGGATTTTTGACAGATCATCAGTTCGAGAACAAAACAAAGCAACGTCCTGTGTCGTGTTCGATCCTGTTTGAGCCGCTCAGTTCGCGAAGTTTTTTGATGATTATGTGTGTTGTTTGAGTGCAAGTGCAAGTGCAAAAGGTGATAGAATGTGTTGTGTGAGTGAATAAATTAAAAGCCAGGAAGATTTTCTGCGGATCGGCACCTGAAGGAATGTTTCAGTTGATAAGGTGAGAAGTTTTTTGTGTTGAGGGAAAGTGGTTAGAAGTTGAGCCTCTCGTTACTGTTTGGAGGATGCGTAGGTAAAAACATGTACTTAACATAAAGTGGGAGCATCCCTAAACCACGCGAACACTTTGGCAGGGGAAAGGGGAGACTGGCGATTGTCCACACTCTACTTTTTTGTATGGACATCTGTCCACCTGGAGGGGCGGCTGGTACAGAATGTCTAGACATAGATTAACCGATGTTTGACAAATCCGAACAAATAGGGCACCTAACGCCTTTTAAGCACATCAAAAAATAGTGTTAAATATTGTTAGAAATGAAGTTCAATTAAGTTAAATTAAGTGAAATTAAGTTTAATCAATTTAAGTTTTATTAAATTAGTTAATTTTAGTTAAATTTGCCCAAATTAAGTTAAATTAAGTTGTGTTAAGTTAAATTTAGTAAAATAAATAAAATTAAGCAAAATTTAGTAAAATTTAGCAAAATTAAGTAAAATTAAGTAAAATAAAGTAAAATAAAGTAAAATTAAGTAGTATTAAGTAAAATTAAGTAAAATTAAGTAAAATTAAGTAAAATTAAGTAAAATTAAGTAAAATTAAGTAAAATTAAGTAAAATTAAGTAAAATTAAGTAAAATTAAGTAAAATTAAGAAAAATTAAGTAAAATTAAGTAAAATTAAGTATAATTAAGTAAAATTAAGTAAAATTAGGTAAAATTAAGTAAAATTAAGTAAAATTAAGTAAAATTAAGTAAAATAAGGTAAAATTAAGTGGAATTAAGCAAAATTAAGTAAAATTAATTAAAATTAAGTAAAATTAAGTAAAATTAAGTAAAATTAAGTAAAATTCAGTAAAATTCAGTAAAATTAAGTAAAATTAATTAAAATTAAGTAAAATTAAGTAAAATTAAGTAAAATTAAGTAAAATTAAGTAAAATTAAGTAAAATTAAGTAAAATTAAGAAAAAATAAGTAAAATTAAGTAAAATTAAGTAAAATTAAGTAAAATTAAGTAAAATTAAGTAAAATTAGGTAAAATTAAGTAAAATTAAGTAAAATTAAGTAAAATAAGGTAAAATTAAGTGGAATTAAGCAAAATTAAGTAAAATTAAGTTAAATTAAGTAAAATTAAGTAAAATTAAGTAAAATTAAGTAAAATTAAGTAAAATTAAGTAAAATTAAGTAAAATTAAGTAAAATTAAGTAAAATTCAGTAAAATTCAGTAAAATTAATTAAAATTAAGTAAAATTAAGTAAAATTAAGTAAAATTAAGTAAAATTAAGTAAAATTAAGTAAAATTAAGTAAAATTAAGAAAAATTAAGTAAAATTAAGCAAAATTACGTAAAATTCAGTAAAATTAAGTAAAATAAATTAAAATTAAGTAAAATTAAGTAAAATTAAGTAAAATTAAGTAAAATTAAGTAAAATTAAGTAAAATTAAGTAAAATTAAGTAAAATTAAGTAAAATTAAGTAAAATTAAGTAAAATTAAGTAAAATTAAGTAAAATTAAGTAAAATTAAGAAAAAATAAGTAAAATTAAGTAAAATTAAGTAAAATTAAGTAAAATTAAGTAAAATTAAGTAAAATTAGGTAAAATTAAGTAAAATTAAGTAAAATTAAGTAAAATAAGGTAAAATTAAGTGGAATTAAGCAAAATTAAGTAAAATTAAGTTAAATTAAGTAAAATTAAGTAAAATTAAGTAAAATTAAGTAAAATTAAGTAAAATTAAGTAAAATTAAGTAAAATTAAGTAAAATTAAGTAAAATTAAGTAAAATTAAGTAAAATTAAGTAAAATTAAGTAAAATTAATTAAAATTAAGTAAAATTAAGTAAAATTAAGTAAAATTAAGTAAAATTAAGTAAAATTAAGTAAAATTAAGTAAAATTAAGTAAAATTAAGAAAAATTAAGTAAAATTAAGAAAAATTCAGTAAAATTAAGTTAAATTAAGTTAAATTAAGTTAAAATAAGTTAAATTACGTTAAATTTAGTTTAAATTAAAGTAATTTGATGTTATATTTAAACTTTGTTAAATGCAAAACGTAGTTTAAATATAACTTCAATTTACTATAATTTAACCAAAATATCTTTTTGTAAGTTTTTTTTGTATTTTTGTATTTTTGTATTTTTGTATTTTTGTATTTTTGTATTTTTGTATTTTTGTATTTTTGTGTTTTTGTATTTTTGTATTTTTGTATTTTTATATTTTTGTATTTTTGTATTTTTGTATTTTTGTATTTTTGTATTTTTGTATTTTTGTATTTTTGTATTTTTGTATTTTTGTATTTTTGTATTTTTGTATTTTTGTATTTTTGTATTTTTGTATTTTTGTATTTTTGTATTTTTGTATTTTTGTATTTTTGTATTTTTGTATTTTTGTATTTTTGTATTTTTGTATTTTTGTATTTTTGTATTTTTGTATTTTTGTATTTTTGTATTTTTGTATTTTTGTATTTTTGTATTTTTGTATTTTTGTATTTTTGTATTTTTGTATTTTTGTATTTTTGTATTTTTGTATTTTTGTATTTTTGTATTTTTGTATTTTTGTATTTTTGTATTTTTGTATTTTTGTATTTTTGTATTTTTGTATTTTTGTATTTTTGTATTTTTGTATTTTTGTATTTTTGTATTTTTGTATTTTTGTATTTTTGTATTTTTGTATTTTTGTATTTTTGTATTTTTGTATTTTTGTATTTTTGTATTTTTGTATTTTTGTATTTTTGTATTTTTGTATTTTTGTATTTTTGTATTTTTGTATTTTTGTATTTTTGTATTTTTGTATTTTTGTATTTTTGTATTTTTGTATTTTTGTATTTTTGTATTTTTGTATTTTTGTATTTTTGTATTTTTGTATTTTTGTATTTTTGTATTTTTGTATTTTTGTATTTTTGTATTTTTGTATTTTTGTATTTTTGTATTTTTGTATTTTTGTATTTTTGTATTTTTGTATTTTTGTATTTTTGTATTTTTGTATTTTTGTATTTTTGTATTTTTGTATTTTTGTATTTTTGTATTTTTGTATTTTTGTATTTTTGTATTTTTGTATTTTTGTATTTTTGTATTTTTGTATTTTTGTATTTTTGTATTTTTGTATTTTTGTATTTTTGTATTTTTGTATTTTTGTATTTTTGTGTTTTTGTATTACTGTTTTTATTTTTTTAAATTTGTCAATAGAATAACAAAGCCGCACTATAAGGATGATCAACTATAACATAGTTTAAAAAGCCTGGAAACTATTGAAACATCCAAAAAACTTGCTGGACTACCAAAAAACGTACCAAGAATAGCGGAAAATCATGCTACACCAGCATAAAGTCTTTTTGAAAATATAAAACAACTTTACAGGCAGCAAGGGATTTTTAAAATGATTTCGAAATTACCAGTTAAAACAGTCGAAAAATTAGCTGGACTTACCGAAAAACGAAGCAAGAACAAAAAAGAAACGAGCTAAATCAGCCAAAAGGCTGGGTGAATAATGCGTGCTTTGCAGGCAGCAACGGAGGCTTATGAAAGAAAACTTGTAGAAATAGTGGAAAAATTAGCTATTCCAACCAAAACACCTACCAAGAATAGTGGCAAAGTTAGCTAAACTAGCTAAAAAGATGTGTGAAAATACCTGGCTTCGCAGCCATCAATGGAAAATTTTGAGAATGATTCCAAAAAAACTAGTTGAAACAGCCTAAAAACTTGCTGGGCTAACTATAAAACTTCCTAGAATACCATAAAATCTAGCTAAAATAGCTAACAGACCTTCTCAAAACATACAGCTTTTGAGACTGACAGCATTTTTCCAGCTTGCAAATTAGTAAAATTTACTAAAAATTTAGCTGGATTTATCATTTTTAGGACCTGGATCCAGCTGTCAAATCCAGGATTTATTTTTAGGATTTCCAGCTAAAAAAATTGGTGGTTGAAAAAACAACCAATTTTTTTAGGATTTTTAACCGAAATTTAGTAAGATTCACGATAAACCTTCTTTCCGTGCAGCTAAAACATGGCTAATTCTCGTTGCAAATGTTTTATTTTACAGTTTGTGATAGCATCCTTAAACATTGGCCTGTGCAATCAGGGGGCAATATAATTATTGCTGCGAGTTTTTCCTGATTTGCTGTGTTTTTTATGAAGTAAAAAGTATTATGTTATACACCCATAATTAAGCAACCAGTTTTTCTTTAAAATGGTGACTTGTAATTTCAATATTAAACTTTTAAATCTCGGGCAAAGTAATGTCAAGGTACATAAATTTTGAATAAGATTTGCAAAAAACGGATCAATTGCAGCTATTTTTAGTTGAGAACACCTCCTTTAACCTGGACACAAAATAAAATTTACACTTGCTAGTTTTTTTCCATCCCGGAATTTCCGGAACAAAATTCCCGAGATTTTTTCATAACCGGGAATTCTTGGAGGTTTTTTTCATATTTTGTTCCGGTTTCCCAAAGTTGAAAATAAATAGCGAAAATCTGTTTGTAAAATTCAGATTTAATTAAAATAATACAATTAAATATTTAGTACTCAATAACAATTTTAAAACATTATTCGTTTTTATTCAGCATATATCAGCATTAATTTGGTTTAAAAGGGGAAAATTGATATAAAAAAAATTTACTGAACCTAAAAATTCCTAGTGCTTCAAAAATTTATATTGTAATTTTATGTATTTTTATAGAGACGGGTTATTTGAAATTTGAAAAAAAATATTTTAAAACTTTTCCTAAAAAACAAGCAACTGGGGGTCAAATGTAAGGAAATAAGACAGTTTTGAAGCCATAATTTTGCATTATGTTTTCATTGTTTCAATTAATTTTGGTTAAAACAGAAACATGACAAACCAATTAGTACACCTTTTTCCAAATTTATTGCTCTAAAATTTTATGTCTCTTTTCAGACTTTAGTCTCGATTTTTAGCTGTTTGTGGTGGAGACTTATAAATATTTTTTAACAAAATTCCATGCTTTTCTAGTAAAAAACATAAAAAAATAAAAAAATAAAAAAAATACATTGGATTAAAAATTGTGGTTTCCCGGGATTTCCAGGGATTCTAAAAATATTTTTTTCGGTTTCCCGAGGAAAACAATCCTGGGAAATGGACGCCCTAGTACTTGCCTTATGATTAAAATAGAAGGTTTTGCTAAGTTTTAAAACATTTGTTTGAACCTTGGTGATAGTTATGTATTTTTACATTCGAAGTTCTATACACAAGTTAGTTTGATTTGATTTTTTATTGACTTTCAAAAGTTTTTGTCACCTCTAAGCGGGCTTCGATCAAAAAAATCGTCAAAAATCCAATTTTTTACCAATTAGAAAGAAGAACACTTTAACTTTAAGAAAATAAAATGTTTAGAAGTTGTTCTTGTTTTATGTGACTAATGTTTAAAAATATATCATTTATTTTCTGGGGTCATCTTGGGCTGTGTTTTTCATTAACATTTCCTATATGTTTTATAAAAATAAGTATGCAGTAATTTTTGTACAGTACCAAGTTATGCCTCTAAGCTTTTTTACAATTTAAACAATAATGGTATTGTGCTATAGTAAAAAATGTGAAAAACAAGCAAAAAATTGAAAAAGTAACTGTAAAATCACGAAAAAAATAGATAGGCAAAAGGTAATAATATGAGGTGGTATGTAAGCCAAATTCAATCAGATACAAACAGAAACCAAACAAAAGCTGCTCAAAATGGCCACCTAAACACGGGAAAAATATTTTTTTTTTAATTTTTTTTAAACATAGTCTCCACTGAAGTTTTGATCAAATTTGATCGAAAGTCGTTGTTTATCACATAAATTAGAATTATGGACCTATAAAAATTCACCATAATTGAAAGAAAGTCCATACTTTTCTAATAAGGAATGGAAAAGTTTAAAAAAATCCTACAAAAAAAAAAAAACACATTCCATAACTTAATAGAGTCTCCCAAATACATGACCTCTCCCAACACCCATAATATAAATGATTTGTTCTGCGTGCTCTTGAAATCCCCGGGAGAAATAACGTCCGGAAAACGTGATCTATATTTATTAGACTTTATTTTTTTCCCTCAGAGGTCGTCCCAAGTTTCCCGAGCACGCCAAGCTCGGCTTTTCGCGCGCGCTTGCTCTCCTCCGGGGTCATAATGTTTGATGATGGTAGCTTTTCGTGCCCGGTCATGACAGTTGTGCTGGGCGGCCGGCGTCGGCTGTCGGCCTCGGTAAATAATGAACTTTTCAAGATGGTGAAAATTTAACGGGACTTTGGGTGTAATTGAACTGATGAAAAATGGAGAAATGTGGTGAATTAGCGGGTTTATTGGGAAAGTGCACACATGTGAAATGAACGGTCATGATTTAAGTTACTGTTGTCAACAAATTTATCTTCATTATTTGAGTATACAATTTGCTTAGATTTTGATGGAAATCGTTTATGCACCGAAAAGTGCATCAGAAAGGTTTCCTCTAAGCTTAAGGTAACGACAGAATTCGCAGAATTTCTTTTTTGTATCATTTTTAGCGCTATTTGAAAATAATTTCCGCCCTACTCGTTTTTGTTAGAGCTGCCTACATTTTGGCGTAATTCTAGCACACATTGCCCCCTTCTATGCGAAATCCAAAACCAGCTCCCCTAAAACTGCATTTTGCAGTCCGGGGTCGGATTTCGTGCCGAAACCACATAACACCTCAACCCCACCCCCTCTCTTTCCACACACGACAAAAAAGTTCAACTAAATTCAACCAGTCTATGGTTTCCACTCTGTGAAAAGGCTCAACTTTTCCTGGCGTTTGCACCCACCCTGCTCCAACAAAGGCAGTGGGGAGAAACTTTGCCGCTCCGGTACAAGTTCCAGCATGTGACACGCAAAAGTCCCCCCCCCCCCGGCACACGGTTGGTTTCGTTTTCCTGTTTCCGGGGGCGGGAGAGGGATAGTTCTGGACTTTCATTAGAAGCCTCCACGCTCGGAGGGTGCCCTGAGGGTGGGGAGTTTTACTGAATGGTGCTCTGTCAGGAGGGATCCCGGGAGAGAACAAATGAATGGAATGTCTATAGAGAGGGAAATTCAGAACAGAAATGGTAAATGATGATTATTTGAAATGTCTTGTACGTGTCACAACGCGAAATATAAAAGTATTGTAACGTTTAATTGAATAAAAATACTATCATTTTTTTTTACTGCTGAGCACTTGTCTACGTTTTCGCAAATCGATTTTTCATTGTATTTATGATTTGGATGAAACTTCATAAACTTCAAATAAATGTTGTTTTAACCTAATAATAAAAACCGTGCAAATATAAAACGTTACTGTTAAACGTTCAATGTGAAATAAATGGATTGGAAATATTATTCTGAGGAACTTAAATTCACTATAAATTCTTTAAAAAAATTGGAAACGCTATTTGAAAACACTGTAAATTTTTTTCCGTTGTTTTTTAGCTGTTTGTTGACTGATTTTAAAAGTCTAATAAAGTAAAAATTTAAAAAAAATCTCGATTTTTAATTTTTTTTTAAATTGATACTTTTTTTTTAACAAAACAAAATATGAATTTTGCAAAGGAGTTGATTCAAAAAAAAAAATTAACAAATAAGTTTTATGAAGACTGCAAATCCGGAAAAAAAATGTTTCTCAAGATACAGAAATGAAATGAAAAACTGACAAAAATGTTATGGAAATTAATTGTAAAAAGTCAGAAATGCTCCTCACAATGATATAAAATAAAAGTGGGTCGCGTACATGACAGACATTTTTATTTTGACAATGTAATAATTTTGTAAAAAAGTAGTTCTTTGAACGGCTCAATTAAATTGCATAAATAATTTTTGATATAAAACTAGATTTGCCATCAAGAAAGTGTTGCAAATATTTTTCAAAGTTTATGTCGCCCCCTTCATCGGTTCGAATAATCAGGGGGAATTTTTTTTTTTCAGGAAACTTCCAAATTTTAAAGGAAATAGAAGATTATAAAACAATTAGAAATGCATTTCCCTGCGTTTAAAATCATATTTAGCATGTCTGGGATCGATCAAAAATATTTTCAATTTTTGTGGTATTCCAATGTACAGCACCAAGTTTTTTTTTCGGCGAAATAAAATCTCTTCAATAATTGGATATTTTGAAAACTAATGATTGCAAAAAAACTGGATAGGTGTAAAATGCACTTTAGAACTTTTTTTCATTCAAATGTTGAGACCATAGCTTGTTATTTCAATTCTTATATTTTTTGTCCCCCTCGACCACGATTACAGTCGAGGGACATAAACTTAAAAAAATATTTGCAACGGCCTAAGTGCTTGTGTGAAATCACTTGAGCTAAAACCATTTTTGCTAAATTTAAAAATAAATAAAAATATACAAAATTATGTCTATTGAACAATATCAAATAACTGAGCTGATTGCTCGGACTTTTTTTAAAGTGTCCATTGCGCCAAAAAATCTCATTCTTCCATGTCAAAAAAAATTTTGAGAAATTCTCTTGGGTTAACCTTTTGAAAAAAAAAAAACAGATTAAAATGGTTGAATGAGAATTTCTCAATATTTTTTTGACATGTAAGAAAGGAATTTTTTGGTGCAACGGACCTTTAAAAAAAGTCAGAGAAATCAGCTCAGCTATTTGATATTATTTTATAGACACAATTTTTGACATTAGCTGCAAAAAAATACAAACAGCTTTTTTTTTAAATATATTTGAAAATATTTTTTGAATATTTTTGGAAAAAAATTATAAATATTGAATCACAAAAATACAACAAAAAAGATTTGAAAATTTGCTAGAAATCTGGCTTTTTGTGAAAAGAACTTCAATATAAAGTGAGTGCTAAAATAGTATCGAATCATCATTTAGGTCAATTTCGTCATTTGTTTAATGAACATGTTTTGATCAACAATTTAAATTTTCACGAAAATTGTACACAAATTTACACAACTGGTATATTTTATCAATTAGTCGATTTAACAATTTCTTAATAATGTTAACATGTAAGGCAAGATAAATTATAAATTAAGTTATCCCTAAGTAAAATCCTGTACCACCTTATTGCATCGATTTTTTCATAAAAAAAATGCAAATTTATTTTGCTTAGTTTTTTTTCTTTCAAATATAGTATTAGACCCCTTCTATTGCCTTCAGTTATAATGTTTATCATAATTGTCCATACACCTTTTGGCCTATTTTTATATCAAGGCTTGTCTGTCAAAAAATATATTCAAATAAACTTTAAAGTTGCAACAAATCCGTTAATGTTTACACAGCAAATTATGATGCTAGTTCTTAGCCTTTTTCCATAAACTGTTATTTTTAAAATTTCAGTAAGTTTATTGCTAAACTTTAGTAAAATGTACATGGAGCTCTTAAAATTTCCAGCTATTCCAACTATTTTTTTTATTAAAATGTTCAGCTTTCCAGGTTCCAGTAAAATTATCTGAATATTGGATAAAGAATTCTGTGTACTATTGAGGCATTAAAAAATTATTGCAAAAAATAATAAAAATCAATATCAAGCCCATTTTTCTAAAGATTATCATAAATGGCTTTATAAATTAAAACAGTTATGCTACTACCAAAACGGATCTGGTACGTTTCGCCGAATGTCGTTTCGCCGACGGTCATTTCGCCGAATGTCGTTTCGCCGAATGGTACGTTTCGCCGAAAGTCATTTCGCCGAATGGACGTTTCGCCGAATTGAATAAAAATTAACTTTTTTGTACAATTTATGCTATTTGTTTGCTGCAGTGCCATCTTGTAATTCATTCATGCAAACTTGAGAAGGAGTAGCAAGATAATAATATAATAATTTAAAAAGTAAAGAACGTCTCATGTTTCAAAGAATGCAAAAACTCACAGAAAAAATACAAATAATTTGCTTAAAAAATGAAGGATGCAAAAACTATCAGAAATTTTTCTAAATGTTATGCTGAAAAAACAAAAAAAAACTGCTCATGTGTGAAAGATTGCAAAACCTAACAAAAACCATGGAAATATTATGCTTAAAAAACTAAATATACATAAACTCACCGAAATAATTGAAAAATATGCCAAAAATATAGAATGCAAAAACTAACAGCAATTTTGCAAAATGTTGTGCTGAAAACCAAAAGAACTGCTCATGTTTGAAAGAATGCAAAAACTCACAGAATTAAAAAAAAATATGCTTAAATACAAAGAATGCAAAAACTAACAAAAAAATTCCAAAATGTTATGCTAAAAATCAAAAGAACTGCTCATGTTTTAAAGAATTCAAAAACTTACAAAAATTATACAAATAATATGCTTAAAAACAAAGAATGCAAAGACTAACAGAAATAATCAAAATTATAAGCAGAAAATAAAAAAAAAACTGTTCATTTTTGGAAGAATGCAAAAACTCTCAGAAATAATTTAAAAAATATGATCAGTAAATTGCAAAAACAACCGGCATTTTTTTAAATGTTATGCTGAAAATCAAAAGAACTCCTCATGTTGGAAAGAATACAAAAACTTACAAAAATTATACAAATAATATGCTTAAAAACAAAGAATGCAAAAACTAACAGAAATTTATCAAAATTATAAGCAGAAAATTAAAAGAACTGCTCATGGTTAACAGAACGCAAAAACTTACAGAAATAATTCAAATGATATATTAAAACAAGAATGCAAAAAACTAACAGAAATTAATGCAAAAACTCACAGAAATGATTTAAAATTGTTTGCTGTAATTAAATAACTGCTTATATTTGAAAGAATGCAAAAACTCGCACAATTTTTTTCAACTAGATTATTTTTTAAGCGATTGTTTATGCATGTTATAATGCATAAACTTATAAAAATAACATACTAAGAAACAAAAATTATTTTTTTAAAAAGATTGCAAAATCACCTTTTAGGGACATTATACTTTTTCAAAATATTTTAATACAATTTGTGTCCATTTTATATATTTATTTTACGTTTATTTGTCAATTCGGCGAAACGTCCCATTCGGCGAAACGTCCCATGCGGCGAAACGACATTCGGCGAAATGACCTTCGGCGAAATGACCGTCGGCGAAACGACATTCGGCGAAATGTCCCGCACGGTACCAAAACATTTATTTATTCCCATAAAAAAATCTAATTTTAAATTTGCATAGATTTCAAAAGATGCCTATTTTTTTTAAATGCAAGAACAAATGTTTTGCAATGTAATTTAAAAAAGTTGAAAATCAATTGTACAAAGTTTCAATGAAAATTTAAATTTTCAGACATAATTTTGTTTGGCTCCTAATTTTTCGGGGAATTTCTGCAGTAGCCTTATTATATGGTATTTAGACTATACATTTACTTGTTCAACAATTTTTAATCATAAAATTAAATTTCTCTAAAGACCTGCTCAATTGTAAACACACCATGTGACAGCGGAAAGCTAACCAGTACTAGCTTCAATGGCTACGTCAAGGTTCTCTTTTATCACGTTTGCAATATCCAGGTCTCCAGGACATACACACTAGGGAGGTCCAACTGCGGATATAACTCCAACTCTCTAAAACCAAAAAATATCCTAATACAAATTTTAGCTCGATCTTACCAAGGGAGCACCTCCCCCTTTGATGTAAGTGTGTAATACCGTGAAGTACTCACATTTGAGCCACCCTAACAGAGTGTTCTCCTGCAGCACAGAAGTAATCCTGACTTCTGTTCAGTACCGTGCTCCGTTTTGCATGAGAGATATTTTAAATATGCATATCCATATAGTATTTATCTTTGCCATTGCAATCAACTTTGTCGAACTGCTGCTGTTGGCTGCTAGCGGGGTTTCAGTTCTTCCACTTTTCAGCAGTACCCACAGTTGGCACAGACTATTTTTCATGCCAAATATTAGTCGTCTCTGTCGAATGTGGTGCCAGCAGTCCACACAAGAGTTGTGATTCCGAATGCTCTGTGACCTGGAGAGCTCGAGCTCCCCCTCAGCAGTGGTACAAATTTTGATCCTGGGGAACGACTTTTGTGAGTAATATATGCATAACAGTGCAGTTGACGACGACAAAACTAGAAATGTTCGGAAATTCTTCGCCGGTTTTTGGTGCAGAGTTCGGTTGATTATGTCGTCGATTTGAGCTAGAGGGGAAATGAATTTGGCAAATTGGATTTTGAAGAGCTTTGAGATCGAAAATGAAATTCCATTAGAGGATTTTTTTAATAAACGATCATGCGTCTCCTTGGAACTCATCGAATTTAATTTTCTCAATGGATAAGCATGGTCATTTGAAACTTATGGCACGCTTGCCAAAACCATTAAAAATTTTCCCGCTTCAAAAGCTCCACACAGAGAAAAGCCACCACAAAAGAGGGGGAGCGGATTTTCCTCCCACCTTGGCAAAAATAAAAAGCATTGCAAATTGTCCATCATTATTTTCACTCTGGTGGTTTCGCACAAAGGCGGTGCGGCGACGACCAAGACATGAAAGTGATAATAAAATTCATACTCGCGAGCTCGTCGTCAATTTTCCGGTTTTTTATTGTGAGGTTTATTCCGAGCGAAAACTGCCTCCGGGACTCTTTCGAAAAAAATGTGCTTCGTTTCGTCTTGGGAAAGCGCTCTGCAAGTTGTGGCGGGCACGCTTTTCCCAAGTTTTCCTCGGTGGAACAAGAAAAAAAGAGCGATGAGAGATGAGCCATGCTGAGTGAGTAAAGTGTTGAAAGATCGTGGTCTCATTTGTCTTGGTTTGTGAAATGATGGTGATTAAAACTTGTCGGAAATATTCTAACCATGTGAGGGAAAGTGGTTTCTTTTTGCGATAAATTAGGGAAACTTTGAACAAAGAAGTCAAATTCAAATAATTTCAGGAACAAATAAAAAACACATTTCCATTCATCTCACGCCAAAAATTAATCACATACACAAAGATAAACTACGACAAAGTGACGTCACACGAAAGCTGCTGCAAACGACATCGGACGAAATTAGTTCCAGCGTCCGGGGGGGGTCAGCAACGCTTGGCAAGGACACCCAAAGACATCTAGTAATTTCCGGCCGGTGTGGTGTGGCGTGGCGACCTCTGGTTGGTGCCCGACTGGTAGGCTCCACAGAGAACTGGACACGAGCTTGCTGCTGGTGCCAATTTTTTTGCTGCTTTCTTTTTTGAGAGGAAGTCTAAGGATGAAATTGGAGCTCGCACTATGATTGGGGCGAAGATGATGATGGTGCGAACGTGGTGACTTTTTTTGGTCAAGATGAGGAAGTAATTACATATTTGAAGAATGTGGTCACAATTTGACAACAGTAGCGGCTCCAGCCTGAAAGTTGAAGCAGAGCAACTCTCACGACTATTCGAATCTCCAATAAAACATTTCAAATAAACATTAAAACTTCAAAAAACCTTTGTAATTTTTAGACAGGTTTTGCTTTTCAGTTCAATTTTTTTTTCAAATTTGAAGGAACAGCAACATTTTTAAGATCTTTTCGAATGTTAGAGTACGTTTTAATATTTTGAGTGTATCCAGAAATTTAAAATAATAATTTCAACGTTAACAAAGTAAATCGGTTGAAAAGTTGCTGAGATGGTGTTAATTGAATATTGGAAGCTTATTTGTTGATATTCAGGAAATATTGTTTTCCTGCTGGTTTTTTTTTCTGTAAGAGCTTAAGAGGCTCAGAGGCATGTATCTCAACAACCGGAAGTCTAAACTGTAATGTTTTTGAAGTATGTTTTTTTTTATATAACATGTTCGAAGTTGGCTTCACTTCACTTTAATTCATCTGGAATAGTCACATTTTTAACAAAAATAAGTTAAAAAAATTATTTGAAACTAAAAATAATTTTAAGAAAATATTTATTATAAAAAGGCAACACTGCCAAATGAAGCTTGACCATCTTTTGTAATAGCTTTATTGTTTGCATTTTTGATAATCTAAAAAACTAGCTCCATAAAATTATCAAACAACATGAAATTTGCATCATTCCATAATATTAGGTTTCGTGAATTTTCACGATTTCACGAACAGCGTAAACTTTTTAAATATTCGTGACATCCAGTAAACCTCAACAATCTGCCTAAAATTTGCAGGGTTTGTTTGACATATAAAACTAGGGCATCTTTATGCAAATTTTTTGAATGTTTTTATTGTAAAATTGACTCAGGAACACGAATTTGATAAAATTATGGCGCGAAAAATTTCTATTTTATTTTAACATTTATTTAAAAAATCGGATTTTTTAATGATTTTTTTTCAAGATTATTTTATTATAGTTTATCCAACACAAAAAATTGTTTTATTTAGTAGAAATGTTTTTGAATAAATATTTCCCTTTTTTGCGCTTGAAATCTAGGAATTAGACCTAACATTTATTTTAGAGTGTTCGTGTTTTATACCACTTATTAATTAAGTAGTAAAGAAAATGAATAGCATTTGTACCTATTATCAAATTTAAGAGCGAGTCCACGAGCAAAGCATACCCATCTCGCATTGACCTCACCAATCTGCCTGAAATTTTCAGGGGTTGTTTGTACATATAAAACTAGCATCTGGCCAAAATATGAGCACTCTAGGTCAACGGGAAGTGGGGCAAATCGGGACACAAAGTTTAAAGGTTTAAAAACGTCAAAAATCTTAAAAAGGCTATAACTTAGGCAAAATTCAATTAAATTTCAAAATTCAAAATGCATCTGAAAGGGATAAAAAAATGCAACAAAATGCAGGACAGAGCATCCCGATTGGTTAAATATAAAGGGAGTTATTGGGATTTCAGTGAAAAAAATAGCATAATTTTCAAACTCAAATAAAAAAGTGTTCCATCCAGATATCAACTCGGTTCGACCTGCAGCTTGTAGGGGACATCTGGGACTACCATCTGAGACTGAGAACGCTTTGGGTAAGGCAGTTTAACATATTAAATAGACACTTTTACTTTCAGTGATTTTTTTGGTTGTAAATTTTTGCTCGGGGGACCCCTTAGATCCCATTTTCTGGTGATAATTTTATCATATTCGTGATTCTGAGACAATTTCACAATAGAAACATGTATAAAAATGTTTATTTAGATCAATTTCAACCCTTTAAAAAAAAAAGTTAAAAAAAATCTTCGATTCACATTTATTGAAAATCAAGCTCGTTTCCAAGGAAGCTAGATGACACCAGAAAAAAACAGCTTTTTAATTTTTTTGAACTTTTATGTTTTAAAGGGTTAAAATGGATCAAAATAAACATTTTTATACATGTTTCTATTGTGAAATTGTCTCAGGAACACGAATATGATAAAATTATCACCAAAATGGGATCTAAAGGGTCCCCCGAGCAAAAATTTACAACCAAAAAAATCACTAAAAGTAAAAGTGTCTATTTAATATGTTAAACTGCCTTACCCAAAGCATTCTCAGTCTCAGATGGTAGTCCCAGATGTCCCCTACAAGCTGCAGGTTGAACCGAGTTGATATCTGGATGGAACACTTTTTTATTTGAGTTTGAAAATTATGCTATTTTTTCACTAAAATGCCAAAAACTCCCTTTAGATTTAACCAATTGGGATGCTCTATCCTGCTTTTTGTTTCATTTTTTAAGTCCTTCAAGATGCATTTTGAATTTTGAAATTTAATTGAATTTACGGAAACCGACTTAAAACTTCAGAAAAAATATCTTCATAGAAATTACTTATTGCAGCATCTATATTGCATATATTTGTTAAGCATTTCTAACAACTGCTTATTTAAATTAATTTAAACAATAAGCTTTCCTTCATAAACCTCAGCCAGAGCCTAAAGAAAGTTTAAAAAAATCAAAGTTTGAAAATGCATCTTTCATCCAATAACACTATAAGTTTTCAACGAGAATTTGTGAGTTTTTTTTTTTAGTTTTTGCTGACTTTATGTTTTGACATGTGTAAATAGTGGTACAACTTCAATTTTTTTAAATTGTTTTTTTTGGCTTGTTTACATTTACAAAAATGCTGATAACTCAGCGAAATTTTATCGGAAACTTTATGTTATGGGTAGTTTGGATAGGTATTTCAAAAAGCTTTCGAATTAATTTGCTTGGTGTAGTTAGTTCCCTACAAAGTTAGGACAAAAACTACAATTATCAAAAAAAAAAAAAATAGCTAGCGCACTGCTTTATTGAAAACCGACAAGCTCAAATGAAAGCTGAGTCTATTTTATTTGATCCGAAAAAATCAAGTATACCTCCATTTTTAGAATTTTGGTCAAATTAACGAAATTAATAAGCCGAATTTTTCCAAAAAAAATCAGAAGCCAAAAATATTTAAAATATAAAATTGTAATTTCCTTCAAAAATATGTTGTTGAAACAATTTTATTTTTTGACAACAAAATTGTACAGAACGGTTTAAAAAAACAAATTCATTTGAAATCTTTTGAAATTTCCTGTCCGAAAATGCCCAATCATAGGTTTTGAAGAATTTTTGTAAAGTTATTAGTATTTTTGTAAAAGTTAACATTTGAATTGAAACTGGGAAATTGTTAAAGGTATTGTTAAAAAAAATGCCACCGTTTCGAAAGCCACAAATGTTTATGAAATCGTCAGCATAGATTTTACGGATTCGCTTTGAAGATTTCTATCACAATGTTGCATTAGTATTTTCAATCATTTCTGTGATTTCTAGATGGAATATTTTTTATTTTAACTTGAAAATTTTGTTTATTTTCATTAAAATTCAATTGGGATGCTCCGCTCTTAATTTTGTGGCATTTTTCAAGCCCTATTTTGAAATTTTAATTTTAATAGCATCTTGCCTAAGTAACAGCTATTATTGACGTTTTTGAACCATAATACTTATGTCCTGATTTACCCCACTTCCCGTGACTTAGAGTTCTCATATTTGGCTCAGATGTTAGTTTGACTCCAAAAAACTCCTGAAATTTCAGACAGATTGGTGAGGTCTACAAAGGGGTACGCTCTGTTCGTGGACTCGCTCCTAAAAAACTTCAATAACGCAATTTCCCAATCAACTAATTTCGTTCTGATCACAAGCAATTATTGAGCCGTTCGGATTCGCCCAATATCGTTGGTCGATTTAGTTCCTTCGAATCGCAATTAAGACACTACCCACCCTCCTTCCCACCTCCCTCTGAAACAATGCCAAACTTAAT
>NC_068939.1:16171608-16251958 GCF_016801865.2 Culex pipiens pallens
TTTTCAAAAGAAGAAACCCCCCTACCTTTCGCAGAAACCGCTCGTTACAGTCCTTGGCGGTGCCGCGCCAGTGCCGATGCCGGTACCGCGAGTTGCCCAGCTTCGACGATCCCTTCAGCTCGGCGGCCTCGTTCACGACGCGTCGAATCGTCTGGAAGCGGGCCCGGTTGCAGCGGTGCATCGGCTTCAACATCGCGCCCCGCTCCGGCTCCGAGTCCGGCCCCGACTTGTTCTGCTCGTCCTCGTCGTCCACCCAGGCGCTCAGCACCCCCTCGACAAAGTTGTACAGCATCTGGATGTTCGGCTGGAGCGGGGTCGTCCCCGAGGGGGTCTCCTGCTGCTGCAGCGGCTGGATCAGCTTCCGGTTTTGGCACACCTCCCGCAGCAGGTTCTCCCCAAAGTGGACCGTTTTGTGGCGCCGGCGGCGCGAGTTGAGCGACGCCGCCGACACCGACTTGGTCAGCTTGCCGTTCCCGCTGGAGGCGGACCGCTTCTTGGGGCGGGAGCTACGGGGCAGCGAACTGCGCGAGTCCTCCCGCGAGAGGCGCTTCTGCTGGGCCGTTTCGGCATTGCGTGGCAGTGAGTTGCTTTTGAGCTTGCTTTCCGGGTAGCCCGTTCCGGCGATGGCCGTGCAGCGAGCGTCCGTGCAGCGGGGCAGTGAGTTGCACTTGTTGTTGCATTCGTAGCAGAGGGGGCCGCACTTGTTGGTGGCGCTGAGCGGGAGGGTTCCGCCGCCTCCGGCGGCTTCGGAGGTTTTGACCCTTGGAAGGGAGGCGCACCGTGGGGTGTCGTAATAGTCGTCGTAGATGTAGCAGTTTGGGTCTTGACAGAGGGAGAGGGCCGAGCACATGGGGTCGGTACACTGGGACATGGACAGGCTGCGTTCTTGGGATCGATGGGGCGTTTGGTAGCTGATGACGTGGTGTTTTTGGGAAGGTTGCTTCTTGGTTGAGTGGTTGATGTCCGCCACGGTGGCTGATCGTTGAGTTTTGTTCCGGCGTGATCGCTCTCGTTTGGCGGGTTTGGGCTGGATGAAGGAGGTCGTGCTTTGTTGGGGTGGTGGTTGTTGCAGCGGGTACGAGTGATGCTGTTGAACTTTGGGTTCCCGCTCCTTGGACTGGTAGCGGAAGGTACGCTCGGGCTTTTGGGGAGCTACCCGGTTTGGTTGTTGTACGGGTTGGTCGGAGTGGGTAGAAGTCACAACCTCGCTGGCCGAGTGGCGCAGCTTGCGTTCCCGATGGTGATCTCGGTCTTTCCGTGACCGGACGTCTGCCGTGCTGGCGACTGCCACCAACGGGTCAAACGTATGCTTCTTGAGCTGCTTCAGCGGGTACTGAATCCACTCGGTGGTCTTGTGGAAGAACTCCTCGTTGGGGCCGAGCGAGTGTCGCTTCTGCAGCTTCGAGCTCGACTTGGACTGCTTGTGCTCAAAGTGGTGCTGCAGCGGAATCTCTTCCTTTTCTTTGAACTTTTTCGGAGCGGCACTCGTCTCCTCGTTGACTTTGCTGCAGAACTGCTGCTTTTTGATCCACTCCAGGATGTCGTCCTGGGTGAGTCGAATCTCACCCCCCGAATGCTGCCGATGCATGGTGCCGGAGTGTTTTGTCCGTTCGGACGCTCCTCCGGAGGATTGCCTCTGGAGTGGTTTCTTGGCGACGGCCGCCGCAGTCGCAGCTGCAGCAGCGGCCGCCGCTTCCTGTTGTTCCTTCTCCAGCGCAAGTTGCGCGGATTTGGCTTGCTGCAGCAGTTCCACGCTCTTCTTGAGCGGCAGGTTGAGCAACCACTCGGAGATGTCGTACTTGAACTGCTGCAGGTCGCTCGGTCCGGACGAGTGCCGCTGGTGACCGCCTTCCTTGCCGTACTCTTCATCGTCGGCGCCACGTCTAGCCGTGCGTTCGTCGACGGATCGGGACGAGTGACGCTGCTTGAGACTTCGGTCGAAGAATTCGGTTGATTTGGCGATCGCTCCGGTTGACGGTTGTTGTTGCTTTTGGGAGGTGTCCGCCGCAGCAGGCTTGGACTTTGACGGAATGTGTCCGTTGACGAGCTGTTGTTGGTGTTGTTGTTGCTGCTGCTGCTGTTGCTTGATGTTGCGGGAGTCAGTCTTTTCGGTGGCTGAGAGCTTCTCGATTTCGTACTTGTACTGCTTGAGCTGCTCGATCCACTTGTTGTCGGTGTTGATTTGGTAGAGGTACCGGATGAGTTCCTCGTTTGTTAACTCTTGGCTCTGCTTCTGCGATTGCGACGGCACGGAGGAGGACTGCGCGGACAGGGTTGGATGGTGGTGGTGCTGGTGACTTCCGGCGGAGCTACCGGGGATGGCGGGGGTCGAGGACGAGACATTGGCGTTGAGGGTGGCACTCTGCTGTTGGAGTTGTTGCTGTTGCTGCTGCTGTTGCAGCGCTTGCAAGGCCTTCAGATCCTGTAGTTTGTATTGTGCATTGCAGCGACAGACAGGAGTGCGTCCACCAGTGGCTAGCCCTCCGCCGCCGCCATCGTCACCTGCTCCGGGCTTTTTGGTGGACGAAGCCGTCGTCGTTACGTGGCTGCGCCCGGGGGCTACGGGGGTTATCTGGACAATCACACAGCAGCAGTGTAGCAGAAGGGTGTTCTTGGCGTCACTGCTGTGGCTTCCGGAGCCTTCGGCGACCTCGCTGGTTGCGCTGGCCGGTTTGTACGCACTGCCGTTGCACGACTTTTCCTGCAGCTGCTGTTCTGGATGTGGCGACTTTTGCTGGCTCTGAGTCTGCTGTAACGCTGCCAGAATGAGCGCTGGGTACTGGGGGACGCCACGAGCGTCAACGGCGGTGGGACGCCCCGCGGGATGGTCCGTCGTCGTCGACGTCTACGGTGCTGCGTCCTCTCCAGGCGGCTACCGTTTATGTAATCGGCAGTACTCTGCCCCGTTGTCAAACTACTATCACTTCCCCTAGGATCACAAAGAGCTGGAACCGCGTGAGTATTGTGTAATACCGCTTGCCAGCTATTCATGCCACTCTTTTTCACAGCTCATCACACAGAAACTTTTCCAAACCCGTTTCTTCTGCACACAGCACACACAAAACTTTTACACCCTGAACACTTCTTCCCGCCCTTTTCCCACCTCACAAAACCCTTCCACCCTTCGGAAATCTCTTGCTCGCTATTTGCTTCAACAATTATGTTTTCCTACATCGGCAAAGCACACAAAACACAGGTCGTCGCCGTCTTCTTCTCGGTTGTCCTCCTTATCCGGATTGTCCCCTTTGTCGCTGCCGTCATCACAGTCATCGACATCATCAGCGCGCGCGACCCGATTGATTCCTTTCCCTCCGTGCTCGAGCTAGTTGGCAGCTGTCCGGGTCTCGTTTGCCTGTGTATTATTCACCACAACTTTGTATCCTAGTGGCAGGGTCCCTTATTTCCTGGGATTTCTTCCTCTTTTCGATGGCTTAACCTTAGTTTAGGGAGCCGCTCCTTCCCCTTCCCGAACAAAAATTGGTGTTTTCAACAATTACATAAAGCTTCACGGCAAATCCGTTTCTTGCGGGGGTTCCCGTACCGACACGATCCTTGAGCACTGTGCAACGTTTCGCTAGTGAGGCAGTGAGTCGTTTCTTCCGCTGGTGGCCCCCACGGATTGATCCCGTTCTGTGCCACGCGTTCACTCGAATGTTCAACAACACTCGCTCAGGCTGTGGCGTGGCGTGGCGTCTTTGTGTGGCGAGGACCAAAACACAGCACGAGTAGACATCGGGGGGGCAAAAAAAAAACGCAACTCCTTAAAGTCCTTCAACTGGAAACGTCTGTTTTTTTTCGGGGGGATCCTCGTTGGGG
Organism: Culex pipiens pallens; assembly: GCF_016801865.2. NCBI lineage: Eukaryota > Metazoa > Arthropoda > Insecta > Diptera > Culicidae > Culex > Culex pipiens. The sequence goes on from NC_068939.1 coordinate 16,175,425, forward strand.
TGTGCGGTTCCGGAAGCCCCGTTCCTTACGGACACAATCCTGCAGAAAATCCAGCAGCCCCGGGGGCACTGTTTTCGCAGCGATTTTACAGGCGTCAGCGGGATTCAACGCGCGGCGACCGTGCGGGGGACCTCGGAACTAACCGGAACTAAACGCTCGCTGAACCGAAAAAAAAGGACACGATTTTGCTGGGGCACAACACAGCACAGAAGGGCACCACCACGACAGGGACAAGGTGTACACGCGCGCGACTTGGCCTGACACTGACGCCCATATTCGGAGGAAAATTTCGGTCCTTCTGGTTCTCCTGGTCGAAAGCTCTTGGCTGGCTGCTGAAGCTCTCTCCCGCTCTCGCGGAAAAGCGCGAAAATTTTGGAGAGAGAGTAGCAACAGCAACAACAACTTGTCGGGAAAATGAGAAAAAAAAAAGACAGAGAGCAAGGTCGAAGGACCTTGCTGTGGAAAAGATGCTGGAAAAGCGCTCTCTGCGAGGGCCAATTGGAAAGGTGATTCAATTACACAAGAGGGTGAAAGCTCTCGAGAGAAAAGCTCTCAGCGAGAGCAGCTCTCGTGAAGAGTGGGAGATGTGAGAGGTTGGACAGTGGGGTTAAAGGTTCGGAAATTCGACCAAATTTAACTTTAGAAACTATAGGTTTAAATTTTGATTTAGATAAATAAATTTATGAAAATGTTCGAAACTGTTTCCATTTATAATAATATTTTTGAAATTTTATTTTAATAATCGTGAATAATTTCACGGCCAAATATTTAAAGACACAGTGCAACATCTCTTCTCTCTCAAAGTTTACAAAGAAAATCGCTCCCGGCGAATCTCATTCCATCGCGTTTTAATTTAATCTCAATTACAAGTTGCGAAAGCTACGCAATGAAACAACAAGCAAGCAGTGTTGGTGTGAGCTCTCCGGTACTGATGGTGTATTTGAGAGAGAGAATTAGTCGCCCTGCAACATAACAACTTGTGTTTTGCACTAACTACAATGTTTAAACATGAGGAAATTTGCAAAGCTGCGAGAGCAGCAACAAACACAGAGAGCAACATACTCTCAGGTGAAAATCCAGTACTTCAAATGTTTATAAGATTTGAAGATTTTTTATTTGAAAAAAACAAAGCATCATGTAAGCTTCTCAAAAAGATAAAAATCTTCATAACAAAATCATTTTCTTCCAAAAATCTCAAACCAGAAAAAAACAACCTTTTCAATCTGTCAAAGAGAAAAGCATCACTGCGCAAAAGCTCCTGCCAGATGAGCTTTCTCCGAGAATGCGAGAAAATTGAGAAGAGGGACAAGATTTTCATCCCGACTGTTGTTTGCTCACGTGTGTTGAACCTGGTGGGGTGATGCTGCAGAAAAATGTCAGCCTCCGCCACCACACAGTGCTGCTGGATAGAAAGATGGCAAAACAACAATGCTACCAAGCCGAAGAGAGAGTGAGCAACATCGAGAGCAAATTTGGTGAGAAATATTACACTGAGAAAGAGAGTGAGAAGCGCTACCAACGAACTGGACACAAATGCTACCAAGCGAATGCGAATGAAAAGCTATGAGGAACGAGGGCAATAACTAAGAGGGGGAGGAAAAATCGAACACGGTGTGACTAAAAATTATATTTTGAGAAACTATTTTTTATTTATAGTTAAAGAGTTGCTCCATGGATTTTTTTGCAATCTAGAACTCACCTGGTTTGCTAGAAAACATGTTGTTGGTCTAAAAACGTAGCCATAGAATGATTTGCTAGGTCTCCTTTTGAATTATATATTTTTCATCGCCTAACATTACAATACGAAATATCATATCAGTGTTATAATAAACTGTTCAGCACTGCTATTTTTGGTGATGATTAACTAAGCAAAATAAATAAGCAAATGTGGATTTATAAAAGAGTAGTCAATGAATATTTACATTCAATATGAGTAGGATAGACGGCTTGTTTGTAAATCCACATTGGCTTACCCAAATGGTTTGGTTTAAAGCTAGAATGAACAAACGGAATAAAAAAAATAATAAAAAAATCTAAGCTATTTTATAGACATTTTTTTATAGATTAATTCTCTAGAATTTCGCAAATATATTTTCGAGAATATAAATTTTGTATTTTTCATGGATCAAATTTTATCACGCATTCCCTAGGTTAAAAAGGTCTTTTTGCATCATTGGTTTTTCCATAATCTGAATCTCAAGACAAGAATGGATTTTTTGATCTATTTGGTGTCTTTGACAAAGTCAGAGAAACCTCTTTTTATGCAGTGGCCTCACGCTTTTTGATTCGTAGATTTCTTTTAAACCATACAATATTTTTGAAAATATAATTTGTCATCTAAGAAATCTTGCCAACATTAGAAAATGCGAAAACAAATGTTTTAGCACTTTTAAAATGTTTCTATTTATTCCGAAAATTATAAAGTATTTTTATAGAAAAGAGAGTGTAGAGATATAGATTATATAACATGAAAACAGTGCACTTTGTCAAAAACGTTGTCATTTCTGATTGCAAATTTGATTTTACATCCAAACTAATTTTTTGAAATTTGGTTTGACATTATTTCAGTAAAAGAAAAACAAAATTCCAAATGTCCCCGGCACAAGATTTTCCAACATCTTATCTCTAGCGCAGGTGAGTTTGACAAAAACGACTATTCAATGAAATTTGTAAAAAAATAATATTTGTATTCTGCCTTCATCATGCTTTACATAACTAATTACCAAGGTTGTTAACGATAAAATTATCGAGGTTCGATAACGCAAGCGATAGTTCTATCGTCATCGTCAGGACGATAATGATAATCAATCGTTATTGTTATCGTTATTCCGATGAATCTATCGGCGATAATTTTATCGACGATAACGGACGATAATTTATATTTAATATTTTATTTCTAAAATTCACTAAAACCAACCAAATTATGTTGAATTTTCAATGCTTTTACTGAGTTTTTTTTTTAATGTAGAAAGTTTCTAAGTATAAATACTAAAAAAATCACAAAATACCGGAATTTTTGAAGTAACCATTTTTTTATAATTTGCAATATGGGTATCAAACGATTTGAAATGTTGCATGTATTTTCAATGTTTTTGAGTTTGTTTTAAGGAAATACTAAAATTTTCACAAATACCGTAATTCTAGAAAATACTCAAATTTTTATAATTCGCAATATGGGTATCAAAAGAATCGAAATTTTGCAATATTTTTCACTGTTTTAGAGTTTTTTGAATGAAATATTCAAATTTTCACAAAATACCGTATTTTCTCGAAAATAATCAATTTTTTTTAATTCGCAATATGGGTATCAAACGAAGTGAAATTTTGCATGCATTTTTAATGTTTTTGAGTTTGTTTTAAGGAAATACTAAAATTTTCACAAAATACCGTATTTTCTCGAAAATACTCAAATAATTATAATTCGCAAAATGGGTATCAAACGAAGTGAAATTTTACCTACATTTCCATTGTTTTAGAGTTTTTGGAATGAAATACAATTTTTTTTTACGAAACACCGTTTTTTTTTGTAATAACGCATAAAAAGACATTTTTATTTGTTTTTGATTGCACGTCTTCTGTCATAGAAATGTTGAAGGTTTCTTGAGACTATTTTTTTTCGCAATAAAAGATTGTTATGTTTCTTAACCCTCTACTGCCCAAATTTTTTTTTCGAAGATTTTTATTTTTCCCGTGTTTAGGAGGTCATTTTGAGCAACTTTTGTTCAACGAAAAACTTCACTTGTCTTGTTTTATGTTTTACTTGTTTTATTTTTAGTATTTTAATTTGCATTTATCTTGTTTAGTTTACGTTTGTTTTTGGTAGTATTTGGCCTATTCTACCACCTGATATAATTACATTTTGCCTATCTAATTTTTTTCACGTTTTTACAGTCACTTTTTCAATTTTTTGCTTGTTTTTTTTCACATTTTCTGCTATAAAATGGCACCATCATCATTTAAATTGTAAAAAAATGCGTAGAGGAATAGTCTGGGACATTACAAAAATTACTGCATACTTCTTTTTATTGAAAATACAGGGAATGTTAGTAAAAACACAGCCAAAGTTGACCCCTAAAAAAATGATATTTTTAAAAACATTGGCAAAGTTACATAAAACAAGTTAAACTTCCAATCCTGAAATTTTCTAAAATTTTAAGAGTTCTTCTTTCCAATGCTTTTGAAAGATCAAAAATCTGTTGGAAAATTGATTTTTGGCGATTTTTTAGATCGAAGCCCGTCTAAAGGCGGGGTTAGGTTGTAGAGGGTTAACTCAATTAAAAAATAGAGAAGAACAACTTTCAACTACTTACAACTTTTTTGATGTTACTATAAAACTGTCTCATAATATTGCGCTGCTTGAGTAAGAAAAAAAATTTTTTACGAAATTAAACCTTGCTGAAAATAAACTGAAAAAATGCCAAACGTCATTAACGCGTATCTTTATATTGCATATCACGATATCAAAGTTACCAGATGAACCAATTCGGCTGAAATTTAAAATGAATGCTCCCTATAGGGATAGATAGGGACGATTATTTTTAAAATTTTTCGTTTTCACACTTAAAAATTAAAAGAGCTTTCAGCTGACAATATTTTCCTATGAATTTCAAAGAATGTTTTATGTAATATGTTCAAAAATGGTAAATATCAATCAACATCCGGATTCGGTACATCAACCGAGCTAAAAGTACCATGCTTCTCCTTCGAAATGAGTTCCCAGTACATTTTGCTGCCGACCCAAGGTACCTATCACTTTTCTTTGGAAACGGGGCGAGCTAAAATTGGTTCTTTCGCGGTTTTTGCAAAATCGTATAAAAAACGCATTTTTTGATATACGGGTCTAATTTTTTATGCCAACTCTCTTTGCCAAATTTTAGTCAAATCGGAGCTCTTTTGATCTGGATCCTGCAGATTTGGAAGTGGATTCGCTGTGCAATGTGCACCGTGTACATTCAATAATCTTGTACATGTAGGACCTCCTACATTTGAAATCACTGAATAGCGAAAGCTACAATATTTCATGAATAAATGAAAGTTGCTAGTATTTAAAATTGAGGTGAAAAGTCATCGATTGTGATTGGACACTCAATAATATTTTAACTGAATGAATGTACATGGAAAAGAATTACTTAAAAAAAAAAAAAAAAAAAAAAAAAAAAAAAAAAAAAAAAAAAAAAAAAAAAATACATTCAATAATCCAGCAAAATAAAGGTTTTGATCCTGACATTGAAAACTGGATAAGGCTTGCATTTTTGTTCTCGAAATTATGACATTCTCCACCAAACTGGACACTTAAATAAATAAATTACGAGCAAGAGTTGAAAACATTAAACAAAATTAAATTTAAGCAACATTCAACCCCACCGTGTACGCATTTTCCCTTCCCCACGCGCTGGTATTGGTGTCGCTTTCCTCATTTCTCGTACGGATTGTGTCTCGATGTGTGCGTACTGTCGCGCGTGTATTACACAAACGGGGAATTAAAAATAAAATTTCATTCTTCCGCTAGTTTTCGGAAAACTATATTCTATGTTTCAAATGCCGAATGTCCGGAGCTACTGCACTATACTGAACCATCTATCTACATCCACTACTTGGAGGGGGTTGGGGTAACATTACGTGTTTGGTCGAGCTGGTTCCTGCGCTGCTACGACGCCGTTACGCGGCCACTTGCACTGCACTCGGCACTGGCAGAAGGTGACCGCCGCCGTTCCGGGTTGTCGTCGTCGTTGGCTTACTCGGTGTCCTCTTGGGAACCATCAGGCTGTTGGTGGTCGATTCCTGGCCGGTGGTTCGTTTGATCAGCTTCATGCAGCACTTTTTCATCGTTTTATTGTGTCCTGATTTACTGTTTTTTCCGGTTTTCGGTGGGACGTGTTACTTGGCGAGGACGTTGGGGTCACTGGTCAGACTATGGTGAGTTGTGTGTGTGGGTGAAAGTAGGTCACCAGGAGTTACGGGGTCACGCACGGATTTCCGCGAGTGTCTCAACACAGGTCGGAGCTTGGAAGCTGCTGGCAATGTTCGGCGGAAAAGTGACTCCAAAATAAACATGCACACGCGCGCCCGAACACACACACGTACGCAGACAAGCACTGAACTTAGGACAGGAAAACTTTGTGCGGCGAAAAACAAGCTCCAAATAAAACGACGACCTGACCACGCAAAACCGTTTTCCACGACGGCGACGACGAATTTCCACGAGCACGAGCCTCTCATTCACGTTCACGCTGCTGCTCCTCTCGGTCGTCAACAAAGCGCGACTCTGACGGCGACCACGAAGGCCCCCCCACCCCCTCTAATTGAATTGGCCTCCACACTTCACTTGACGGTGTGTGCGTGTGTAACCATTGATCTGCTGTTTGTCTTCGCCCTTTTGTTCCGAGGCCGATTTTCCACCAAAAACTGCCAAGCTCAAACTCTCCCGGCGAGGGTTTGTTTTTCCTCTGCACGACTTGTCCGCGTGTAAATTAGGTCGGAAGCTGGTCACCACACAAATACACACACACAGACAGACACAAGCCATTGACGGAGACGGGAAGAGCGCGCGGACACCTGACCTGGTGGTGAGAAGAAACCAAGTCGATTTTCCACACCAAACACCGAGTTGGGGCAAAAAATCTTTCAGTTTTTCCTCCTCTTCTTCTGCTTGTTCCGTTTTTATCGTTTCATCTCGTGCAATTTCCCAGAAGGGGGGTTGTGTGAGCTGGTCATGGACACAAAGCTCGCAGCAAGCGCTTTGGCTGTGTTGGTGTGTGGGCAAGCAGGCTGAGTAGGCCTTTTTCGAAGGAAGTGTAGTGTGTGTGTTTGGTGGGTGATTGCAGTGGGGGTGGGGTAGCGGAAAAAGCACGTGTTGGGTAGGGAGAGGAGAGCGAATCACGGAGAGAACAAGAGAGTGGTGGAGGAAAATGCTACTCTTGATATTTTCCTCACTGGAGAGCGGGAAGCTGGATGAAAGCTTTGTGTGAGCACACATCACAGCCGAATTCACATTCGGTAAAAAATGCAATGATTTTCTTAAAAGTTTTGTTTTGTTTTTAACAAATTGTAAAATATATGATTTCGTAAAAATGTTGATTTTTGAATGAATCAAATTGCAATTGCATAAATATATAGCTAATTAAATATTAATTCTAGTAAAGCAAAACTGAAATTGTACACAATAAGTTACTTTGAATCTCTCCTGCATACATAATAAAGCTATAATTTCAAATAGACAAAAGATTTTATATTTTTTATATTTTTTCGAAGACATTTGAATATTTAGAAATGTATTATAATCAAGTGAATAAGGCTGGTACAAATTTTATTTTAAGTTTTTTAAAGTATTTTAAACATTTAGTTTCACAAGGCCAATGCATTTTTTTTAAGTTTACTAGAACAACATTATCTCAAAAAATCGGCCTTACTGGGAGAACTTTAGAGACCTGAAATAAAGCTAAATTGCTGGAAAAATTATTAAAATGTTTCCCGGATACTTATTTGAGCGCCAAACATTGAGTAGCATCGAAAATTTCAGTTAAAATCTGATAATTACTCATGGAACACCCCATTTTCTTTTTAGCTGTTCAAAATTTAATTTTTTGCTTACTTTCAGATTGTGGAAAATAATTAAACAATTTTCAACAATTAAATAAATAATTTGATTTGAGAAATAAGTTTAGATCAGGTCTGCCTGCTGGTCATGAAATATTTAATAAATAAATTGATAGTCTAAATTTAATGAAAAATATTTACATCAAATTTTCGTATATTATTACATATATTGTATATTTTTTTGCATTTGCAGTAACATGTTGCTATTTCAAAGTATTTTTGGATTTTGTCTTTGAATTTTTTTCCAATGTTTTTGTTTGTTTTCAAAAATACATAACATTTAAAACTCTTACAATTTTAAAGTGTTAAAGTGTTGCAACAAGGATAACTACGAATTGAAGTTTTTCTTGTTTGAGGAACTTGAATCAAATTGATTTTTCAATTAATGAGTAAGCAAAAAATAAACATTATTTTAAGAACAGCTATTCAGTAATAAAGCTTGGTTTGAAAAAAAAAGAGCTCAAAAAAGTAAATTAATCATACTAAAAATGCTGCAAATACTTTAAAAATAATAAAATGTAAATGTTTGTAAATGAGTCAAGCAATAAGGGAGCAAATTTTTTTTTTCGTAAACATCAAAAGTTAAAAAAAATCGAAGACATTCGAAGAATAACGAATTGAATACTAATAAATATATATATTTCATTTTTTTTAAATTTTGTGCATTTCGTAAAATATTTGAATAAAGGTGCACAACAAAACATTTTTTTTTTGCAATGAATATTTGGATCAAATTGTAGTTTCAATAAATTTTATCATGCCTTTTTTATACATCGGTGTATTGAGGGAATTAAACATTAAATAAATAGATTTTTTTTAAGTTAATGATATTAGAGTATTCAGTTGCAAGCGACAAAAACAATTTCTTTTTTTTTTTTTTTTTTTTGTGAGGGTGGTCCAGCCGCACATCGTTGATGTTGAAACCTCTAAACTGGGCCCTCGTCCTGTCACGTCCGTCAGTAGTCTTGTCGTACATTACAACTAGAATCAAATCTGCCAATGAATTAGTACACTTCGACCAAATAAACACTGACGCTGTATGGATCTGACTCTAGAATAAATGCACAGTTGTGTGTTATTCATAAGTCCAACTTATTCAATGATTCATTTAAGTCCAACTATTCATTTGCTAACTAACTTGAATCGAAAATCTAAACTTTAATCGAAAATCCTCTAAACTTCATTTTAAAAACTAAACATTCCTTCAACTGTTGTAGTACTACTTCTATCAAAAACAATTAAAAATTTATGAACAGTAACTAATTTGTATATCGCGATTTGAAAAGAAATGGCCATCTACGTCAAAAAATCCGTAGTTCCTCAATTCGCAACAATGATCGATACAAACATAATCCGAAAACCGTTAGTTCAACAGATCAACGAATTTTGTCCGATATCATTACATTATTGATTGATCGAGATTCTATGGAAATTCTGACATAAAAGAATGCCTTTATTGTTTATTGACAGCATTACTCTAGCTTAACAATTGCAACTAACTTTAACTTCAAATAGATTTGGAAAGGATTCAGATTTATTTTAAATGCTAATACTAAGCAACAACACAATATTGTACTATCCTGAAGTCTCAACCCAAAACCCACATTGTGATAGTGAAAAAGTCACAGAGGCAGCGATGTCTTGTGCAATTGTGATATTTTCACTATCGGAGAACTACCTGGTTCACGAAGACAGCTTATCGGTCAACGCTTAAGCCCTGGGGCTGCGGCAAAGCGAGTTCTCGTAGCATGAAGTGGTGTCCATAGTGCTTATAAAAAAGAATGTATACCCAAATTTTAACAAATGCACTAGGATCAAATCAAGCCCCTTGACTTTACAAGGCCCAGGGCAGTTGCAAGCGACAAAAACAATTTCATTACAATTTTCAACAAAACGAATTAAAATAAACAATCAATCACTTTTTTAAAGTTATTTTTGTATTTCTTTCTCAAAACCAAAACATATTAATCTTATTTGTAACAATGTTTATTTATTTGTTAACTTTAAATTAACCAAATAAAAATTATTTAATGAAAAAAATTGTTGACTTTATCAACTTTAATCAAACTTTATTTCCGGACCTCCACTGCTTCAAAACATCAAATCTGGCCCGCAGGACCCCTGGTTAAGATCGATCAAGTTTGGTAAAATAAAATTTGACTTGTTTTAAAATTTCCAGCAATGAATTGGTTTTTTTGTTGTTGTTGTTGCCTAGGTTATTTAATTCTTCTAATTACTCAAATTATTTCATTCCTGCTTCTGAATTTTATTAACACTGTGTGTAAAACAAAGCAAAAAAAAAAATTAAAAGGCATTGTATTTTGCAGTGGAACTATTGGAGAAGGGAATGAATTTAGATATTTAGGATTAACGCTTTTTCAGTTTTGTATTCGTTGCTATAAAGAATTTGGCATTTTCAGCTTTAAGGATTAGGTTATTGCAAATTATATTTCAAGTTTTTGCTCCCCTTCTCACTTTCTATTAGGTTAGCCCCAAAAATCAGGGAGCCAAAAAAATAACGACTTATTGACTACAATTTAAATTTTCTATGCCTTTTTTTTGTAAAATCGATTGTAAACTATTTAGAATATTTTTTTTTGTATTAATTTTATTCAAAAACACCAAAAAAGTAAAATGTAATTTTTTTTGTTTCTTCCGGAGATATAGAATTTTTAATCTAGTTTGAAATTCTGAAATTCTGAATTTTATAATATGCATGTGCTTTTTACGATACTGTTTGTTTAAAAATTTTAAACGTCAGATTTGAATTGTTTTTTTTTTTCAAAAACTGTGCAAATATTAGGGGGGGAAAAACTTGTACAATTTTTAAACTCTTTCTATAGCGTTTGTTTTGGTATTTTGAACCATAAAGGCCTTTAAGACCATTTACAAATTTTGGATTTGGGGACTACAGATTGGAAAGAGACATACAATTTGAGGTAAAATGTATTTCTGCAATTTCGTCGTGAAACTTCTTACTTTTCCTGTTATTCTCGAACGACAAAACGAGCTTCTTTTCCTTACAAAAAAAAACAAAAAAAAAACACAATCAAAAGGAAATACTTATTGATACAAGGGCTTCAAAGTTATAATTTTTAAGGACTGAAATGAATTCACTTCGCTTTTCAATATTGTTGGACTCCAAATTCTCTGCAACGGGTGTTTTTTGGATTCGCAAAAAAAAAATGTGTTGAACTCGCTGCAAAACTTTATTTATTTCGGCACTGCAATTTGGTAAACCTCGTTGATAAATGTACGACTTGTACTTAAAAAATCTGCGTTTCGATACTATTGCATTCACTACCATTTCTTAAATCAATTCTAGATTAAATTTTCAAAACAACCTATCCCTCATGGGTTTCCTATGCAGATAGGGCCTTTTGAAAATTTAATCGAGAATTGATATTTTGCAAATTTTTGGTGAAAAAATTGTTTCAAGCGTATTGTGTTACTATTTTTTATTGAACTTCCAAAAGTTGGGCAGTAAAATTTGAAATGATTTTTTTTTATATTTTTTTACCCGCTCTCCCTCCCTATTTTGACTACTTGACTAGTGACCATATTTGTAAACAACAACAATATTTGTAAACACCAATAAATTTGATGAAGGCACCAACCCCCTAATGATGGATTAAGGCATTGTTTTTGTGTATGTGGTACACTGGTAAAAACCGCTTTAAAGCAAAATTCCAAAATATTTTAAAGTATAATATTCAGGGCTGTGGAGTCGGAGTCGGAGTCGGAGCCGGAGTCGGTGGAGTCGGGTCTTTTTGGGGACCTGGAGTCGGAGTCGGAGTCGGAGTCATCAAAACTCGAACAGCTGGAGTCGGAGTCGGAGCCGGAGTCGGCTGAATTTTATGAGCTGGAGTCGGAGTCGGAGTCGGAGCCGGAAATTTCTGATAACCCGGAGTCGGAGTCGGAGTCGGAGTTATCTAAAATTCAACATTTTTTTTTACTTGTTCAGTATTTGTTATAATACAGGTTTCACAGAACTTCTTATATTTTGATTTTTTTTTTAAATTGCATTCGTTATCATTTTTTAATTTTATTCAGGAGATTTATTAGATGCCATTTTGTTTTTTTTTTGAGCATTTTTATTGTGGTTGGAATGCTCTTATTGTGTTATTTCACTTTGATCACTATATGATACCCTGTTAATCCTCTCTAACCCAAATTTTTAGTATCATAAAAAAAATAAATTAATAAAAAAATAATAGACAATATTGGTTTTATACTCAGAAATATTCAATTGAGACTTGACTGCATCCTTTTGCCTTTCAATTCAAATTTGACCAAAGTGTCGATCCTCAGCCAAGCTATTTTGATATCGTTGCAAATTATTGTTGAACAAATCTCAAGATTTCAGAAAAAAAGGTCTTAATAAAACATGTATAAATAAAATGATAGGATTTTAATTTATTTTTCAAATATTATTCAACCAGTAATAATTTTCTCATAATGTATATGTCCCAAGCCAATATGACGGAAGGTGATAATCATTGCAAACCAATATACCTAACAAAATCTTTTGGAAAAGTAGCTTATGAGGTCCTTTTGAAATATCCGTGACCTAGAAAATATTTTACCAGTGGAGTTTTATTTTTTTTCCAATTTTATGTTTTTTCATATATGTTAATGGAGGTCAACGATCATTTATAAAGCTTCGTTTTAGGTGAAGATTCAAGAAGTATAGCGCGCCTCCTTATACATAGAAAATTTTAAAATTAAAATATTCAAATCAAAAATCCCTGGGTACAATATTTTCTAGGTCACGGGTATTTGAAAGAAGCCCTTAAGCGTCCATTCCACAAATATTCTTAAAAAAAAATGAATGGTGCTTTAAAAATAGTTTCGTTTAAAATTGTTATTTAAAAAAAAACAAGGTGACTTTGATTGTCACTGTGCTTCTTATAAATGTCAGCCTAAAAGTTAGCACATTAAACATATATGTTATTTTTAAAAATCGATCATTAGGGCTAGGTTACTTTTAATGATTCATTACAAAAAAAATAACAGTTAATTATTTTATTTTTTTTTTAGTAAATTTGAGGTTATGTTCACTAGCGTGCACAGGGTGGGGCAACATGGGGCAGTTGCCCCACCATCCTCAGAAATTTGTTCTAAAATTGCCAAGGGGGTGTCCATAAACGACGAAATTTTCAAAACGCTCATATTGTTGCCCCATCTTCCTTGAGGATCTGGGCACGCTAGTGGTTATGTTAATGAGTCCAAATTACTTTCAAAATTGTTCTTCTAAAACTGCCTTCAACTGGAAATATGTTTGATACTGTCCAGACTCGATTATTATAAGCCTCGATTATCCTAAGTTCGATTCGTATGGGCTTCGGATAATCGAATCACATTCTAAAAAATATATTTTCGTTCTTCCATTCGAGTTCTGCGACCCCATTTTAGTCAAATTTGAATAGTTAATTGCCTATTAAATATCAAAATACATTTTTTCAATATGTTATCACCGCCATTTTGGACGCCATCTTGAATTTAAAAATTCTAAATTACTTTAGCATAGTTAAGCGGTCATACTTAAGCCCGACAATTAAAAATAAGACCGAATAAGAATATCCGAAGTGAAATTTTTCCGAGGTCTTCGGATAATTGAGTCTGAACTGTATCTGGTTGAATAACGTATACAACTTGTAACCTAGAATTTTTTTTTCCGTTTTGTGATTTGAACTTATTTTCCTTGAGAAAAACTTGTTAATAAAAGAGTATTTCAATAATCCTATTTATCAATGTTTTCAAAATAATAATTAACGAATTTATTAAATATTAAAAAATATGTGGAGTCGGAGTCGGAGTCGGAGCAAACAATTTGTTAAAAGTTGGAGTCGGAGTCGGAGTCGGAGTCGGCTAGAGTTGGTAGGCCGGAGTTGGAGTCGGAGTCGGAGTCGGTTGGAACTGAAAGCCGGAGCCGGAGTCGGCGTCGGAGTCGGCTAAACTTAGAAAGCCGGAGTCAGAGTCGGAGTCGGAGTCGCTTGAAATATGACCCGACTCCGCAGCCCTGATAATATTCACCTGGTATCAAATTTTTGCTTAAGTGCTAGATTGTTTGGGGATAATATTGTAAGAAATATATTTAGTGATTTTTTTTTGTTAATTTTTGCTAAACCAATTTTGCAATGAATCTTAAAAATGTTTTTTTTTGTTTATCATATAAAATCTCTAAAACACAAATATTGCTTGCTGTCGGAAAATTATCATAAATTGTACAACTTGTTTGATTTTGCCTACAAGTGTAACAGTGGCATAATAATTGTATTGTTGATCGAAGTTTTTTAATCATTAACATGCGATTAATTCATTATATCAGGATTGTTTTTAAAACTTACGAAATTGATTTCATTTTGAATCCTTTAAAAATAATATAAGTTATAAGTTATTGTTAGTTAATAATAATAAGTTAAAAATAATAAAGTATTAAAATATTATAAGTTAAAAATATTAAGTTATTATAAGTTTCTACTTTTCACCTTTACATTGTGCAACGTATATTACTAACTAAATGCTCTTAAGGATGTGTGAACCCTCACAATGAGATGATCTAAGAAGAAGAAAAAAAACTGACCCAAAATCCAACATTTCGTGAGCAAGCTTGTGACAGCGCTCTCTCCTTCGCATTCGCAAACAAGGGCATCGTTCGATCTGGCGCTTCTTCCCACTCCCAGAGCCAAGAGAGCCAATTTTCCCAGAGACTTCGGTTGATGACGTCTTTTCCGAACAGCGAGAGAGGGGAGCGCGCACTGGAGAGGCCTGTCAGAGATGACAGTTGGTGCACACAAAGCGGAGCACCTGTCAAGCTGAAAGTTGTTGAGTCAGGTTTGGAGCTTTCTCCTCTCTGATGCTACTCTGGGGTCTCTTTATCTCACGGTTTGGTTGGAAGGGGGAGCGGTGGCGGAGGGGGATAGTGTGTAAAGGGGGTTGGAAAAAAGAGTATTTTTTTCCCTCCAGCATCCGACTCGGCAGCGCAAATATTCACATATACACGTGCAAGTAAGGGGGACGGGGTGGCAGTGGGGGGATGATCGATTTTAGCAGGTTGCTAGGCTACGTTCTAATTTACAATTTCATCCATCACAGCATTTGAATAGCTTTCTGATGTTGCTGTTATTAGTTCGTCTCGTGACTCTGATTTGGAGCATTCAGATGCTGAAAATAGCTTTAGAAATGGGACGTTTAGGGGAATCGTAGTTATCATTGGCGTGTTTAGGATTTGGTCACATTTAGATTTATTTGGTAACTACTCGATAGTTCAATTGCCTAAAAAGAAATAACTTTGCAAAACAGAATTTGCTGGTAATTTTTTTTAAAGGCAATCAAATTTAACTAAAATGGGGTCGCAGAATTCTTATTTGATGTTAAAAGTTAGAAAATAAAATAATTCGATTTTTTTGATCATGATTCGATTATCCGATAATCGAGGCTTCGGTTAAACGATTCTGCACTATACAAGCTTTTCTTCTAAATTGATGTATTTGTATTCTTTCAGTTTTGTTTTGGAATTTGAAATTAAAAAAAAATTAACTGATATTTAAAGATGACGTTTGGATGACTTATCAAGTCTAGAGCTTTTAATTGTTTTTTTTTTTTTCAATTTCAGTCAATTCAAACAGAATAAAGCATAAAATTTTTCGTAGTGAACTACATGTACCATACATCAAAGAGAAACCTCAGAAACCTCTGTTAGGCACGCCAGACTGATTCAGTTTTGAGATAATTCATCAAATAAATTTGGAAAATTGATCCTAGTTTTCTTTTTAAATAAAAAACTGCCTTTCTATTGAATTGTCTAAAAAAATTGATATTAGCATAAATTATGTAAGTTAAACCGACGCTTTCTTAGTTAAGCTTCTGTTTTGTTTTCAATCATCTGTTTATTTCAGTCTTAATTGATTTTTGCCTTCCTCACTTTACTGAGGAAAGCTATTAAATCACTCGAAAAATGAACTTTTTATTTAGACCTCCTAGACCTACCTTCATTTATACATATCGACTCAGAATCACCAGCTGAGCAAATGTCTGTGTGTTTGGCTGTATGTAGACATGTGTACCGAATCAATGTCACTGGAATATCTGTCACTGACTGAGCCCATTTTGACCGTATTGGCCTCATTCGATTCGTCTTGAGGTCCCATAAGTCCCTATTGAAATTTATAAGATTTATTAAAGCACATCAAAAGTTATGCTTAAAAAACTGCTGCATATAAATTTCACATTTTGCAAAAAAAAAGAGTGGTTTTTGCATGAAAACCTGCAATATTATATATTTTTTATAAAGGTTCTGAAATGATTTTTCTAGTGAATTAAGAATTTTCAAGATCTGGCTTACATATCTGAAATTACAAGCAGTTTAAAAAATGCTCTGAATTTACATAACCTCAAATTGTCGGGTTTGATCGCCACGTTTGATCCTGTGTAGAGGGATGCCATTTTCCTCAAAGGCGGTGTCTGTATTATTTTGACAAAAAGTCTGTAGGCAGTCTGTTTTTTTTACTCATCACTTATTATTTTAAGGACCTCCTAGGTGCTGTGATCACGTTAGGGGAGATCCATAAACCATGTGGAGACTTTAGGGGGGTTGGAATCACTCTATAAATGAGAGGAAGGCACCAACCACCTAAAGGTGGATTTTGTAACGTTTTTTTTTATTTATTTTTTCTTGCCTTTAAACACTAAAAGTATTTGTGTAGAGTTTTTTTAAAGTTGTTTTTTAAACTGACAGAATTTTAGATTTTCAAGACTCGGAATGATTTTGAAGGTCTCACATTATTAGTTGATATCATAAAGTTTAATTTTGTTAAGATTGTACATAATAAAATTTCTAGTTTCTCCTTAATTTATTGTAAAAGCTTTTTTCTGAGGACTTAACATTTTTTTTTGAAAATAAGAAAACATGAAAAAAAATATTTTTGTTTAAAATCAGAAGTTTTGAATTTTTTCGAGATTACAAGAATTTTTTGCCCATTTTTTACAAAAAACATATTTTTTTATCATTTCAATGAAATTTACAAATTCAAAATATTGTTTTGAATTTTTTTTTCTGAGGTGAGTATCATGTAAAGAGTTTGTAATGTTTTATTATGTTTTGTTTTTGTTTTTTTTTCGTTTTAAAGAAATTCATTTATCCTAAACAAATTATTTGACATTTGTTTTTGTTTGCAAGAATTGTTTGAATTTTCATCGCTATTTTCATAAATTTCATCGATTATTTTTTCATATTCTTTAATAATTTTTTAAGATGAGGAACATGATGTGTGATGTTCTGTAATAATTTCAGTTTTTTTTTAAATTTTTTTAAATGAAAAATTGATTTTTATGGACTTTTTTTATTATTGTAATATTTTTGTTTGGTTGAATTTTTGTTTGGTTGTGGGATTTCAATTTTAAATTATTGTAAAATTTTTGATGACTAAACCATTTTTTTACACAGTAAGCTACGCATATTTCTCAACTTTAAGAGAAAAGCTGAAATAATTTCGCGTTAAATTCGTTTGGTTCAGAAGAAGGGATAATTAATTTTTTAAATCAAAAGGCAGGTCTAAAACAATTTTTTTAGAAAGGTATGCGACAAGAAAAATTTTACTCGTAATAATGTATTGAACAACTATGAATTTTGCTGTATTTTAGATTTTGATAGCAACGTTTTAAAACAACAATGTATTTACATTTATTTTCTATTATTATTTTTAAACTTGTCGATTCCAGTTTGGCAAATCAATTGTTTAGTCAGTTGAATATGTTTTATTGAAAATCTAATTAGACTCTTTCGAGAGGGTAATGTAGGTCCATTAAGATGCTTTAAGAATATTATATTTTATTTTTCTAATGAAAGGTTCAATTTGTTTATCTTTATAAATCTCATCGTACTGGTATCGATTAAATAAGTTAGACGTGTATTTAGTCAGGTATACTCAAATTTTACAAAACTTTTGTGAGGCAAGTGTTTAAATGCACAATGATTTTTTCGTGAAGGGTTGGAATAAAAAATCTAAATAAAATTGAATAAAATTGGTTTTGATTAAAAAAAACTGTTACATTCAATTTATACCATTTTACGATTATTAATTTATAAAAAAATGTTTTCAAAGAAATCATTTTCAAACTGTAATGCAAAAAACCTGATCATAATGATGCAAGCGAACATTTGAAAATAAATAAACAATGAATAAATTAAACATAAGCTAATTATTCACGAAATTATTTGCATCGGATAATCTAAATGAACTTTGAGACTAAGCAGACCCAATAATGCCACCACTAATCACAAACCCAAACAACTTCTCATAAGAGCTTTGAATTTAGATGGCATGCAAATTAATCTGCCCACTCGGCTGTTTCACCGGTTTCCAGGAAATCGTTATTAATAGCATAAACAGAATCATAAATCACCCAGATCCGATGTCCGTTTTTAGAATAATCTTATCAAGTGGATGCAACATTGCAGCAAACAACAACAACACCACTATCAGTAGCAGCATCGTCTGCAGCTTATTTGCATTAAACAGTTGTTTGTGATGTTTTCAGCTGCTGCGCCGGGTGACAAATCTAGACAACGGATGCAGCGAATGTTGAAAGTTGGGAAATTTGCACCATTCCCAGTTTGTGATTCTGCTGGCTTAAAGCTGGAAGAGTAGCGTTTTTCAGGTCAAGAACTGTGTTAACCTTAAATTCAAATACAATTTTTTACATGAATTTTGAAGATTTTTTAAATACTTTTTAAAAACACTTTTCAAAAACGCTCACAATCCCACCACAACCACTGCAAAAGCCCGGCTGATCCTGACGGGTCAAATCCGACAAGTTCAGTGGCAGAGTTTATCCACGACCAACTAGAAGCGACGGCGACCGAGAAAAGCCATTTCCATTTCCCCACCGCCAAACAACAGGATACGGAAACAATTTCATCCGTACTGAAATAGTTTTTCGTGCGCGGCACAACACAGAACACACACACTCACATCAAAGGCCCAGGCCCAGAAGTGGGTGGGTGGGGGGAATCAAGTGGAAATGAAGAGCATTTCCGGCCACGAATGAGGGGTGGTGGTGGGTTGGAAAACTTTTCCCATTGTCACTTGCTTTTCATTCCCGCCGGTCTTATTTATAGCCCCTCATTCTCTTTGCCATATCTCGTGCTCAATGTTTGTACATCTTTCTCTCTGTGTGTGTGTATGCAAAGTGGACTAGACTCTGGTATGACGAAGGAAGGGAGGAGGGCGGAAAAGTCCTCTCTAGGGAAATAAGTGGGGTCTAGGAAGGTAGCAACGACCGGTAAAAAGACCGGCCTTGATTTGCTGTGGTCCTCGTGTGGGGCAAACATCGCGTTGGTGATGGACAGGTGATGTTCCTCTTTAGAATGCAGATTGTGTTTTGCAGGACCTTTGATTCAACTTATTTGGATAACATTTTTCACAAGGAAATTTCACGCAAATCGTACTGTTAGATCGGTTTCAACATTTAACTGAGAACTGAGAAATATTGTGACTAATTTTACGTTTACCTCGTCTGAATTGAATTTGAAATGCTTTAAAATAATATGGCAATCAACATTTTCGAATATTTTCAACATTATATTTACACAAATTGCGATGAATAACTGCAGTTAGAGAACATTTAAACAAATTCTTTCAAAGAAACGATGTTTTGCTAAAGAAATCAGAGTTTTCACTCTGTGGAAATAACAATAAATAAGGTTCTTGGATGTCATCAAAACAAGTAAATTTTTAAAATGCTGATATGCTAGCATTAGTTGGTTTGATTTTCAGTTTAGACCATTCGTGAATTTGTTCTTGGAAATCAAATTCCAGATTTTCAGCTTCATTTTTTCACAGATCTCGAAAAACATAAAATTTATTTCAACAAGTTTTTTGTTTCTTTTGTAAAAAATTAAATAATTGAAGCTTACATGAATTGAATAATTTAACTTCCAACTTATGATTCCCAATACAAAGCAAAGCTAAAAAATTGCGTATTCTTTCAAAATAAAATTTATCAAAAAGTAGATTCTTGCATATTTTTCAGCAAAAATAAAAATTATTCTGCAATTCCCCACGAAAACACTTGGCCGAAATAATTAGACCCGTATTGCTTTGTTCGGCCATTAGGGTGACCTTCACCGTGTTAGGGTGATCCAAAAAAATGCATTTTTGTCGATTTTAACAAAAACCACATTTTTCAAAAAATCATAACCTCACGGCATTTCAACCGATGAACGCTCTCTTGGACGAAAAAAGAAAGGTGATTAGATAGATTTTTGAGGGAAAATAGTTTAGTATTAGTTAAAAGTAATAGTTTAGCCTGACATTTGAAAAGGTCGTTTGAAAACATAAAATGCTGCTGCTTTTGAAGGTCTCAGGACCAAAGAGCGTGGGTTTGAAAATATCTTTATAGGATTCCTCGGGAAATTATACATAGCATTTAGAAAAATGCTGACGTTGTATTTTGGTTGTATTAAAAGGATTCCATTTCATCCGGCCCTCAACGGCTTTTGAAAATTGTACAATGACCGGCCCTTATTGCTGTTCCTGAAGTATTGAATAAATGAGAAGAGTCTCTTAATTTAGAAAAATATTATCAGATAGAATTTTCACATTCAAAAATCTAAATACATTTTTTTTTGTTTTTTTGCCAATCAATGTTTATTTAATTTTTTAAGATTTTGAGTACTTTTTTTAATATAAATATTATTAATTTTAATAAAAAAATAAAATCAATAAAAAACCAATTCTTTGAGTTTCTTTTATTTTTGATTCTAAACTTATATTTTTTTGGAATCAATTATTTGATTAAAAAATTACATCACAGAACATTTTGAACTTTTCATTTTGCAGGCTTGTGGAACATATGAAAAACTTGAATTGTTTGCACAAATGTACAAAAGAATACATAATTAAAATTTGTGAATGTTTTTGCTGCATTTACTTAAAAAAAATTAAAATAAAGTATATGTTTTCGAAGGAATTACAATAAAACTGATATTTTTAAGGATTGATGAAGCAAGTTTGCCTTAAATTAAATTTTCTTCATTTAAAAAAGCGTTGAAATATTGCTAGAAAAAAAAAATATAATAATCGGTTAGAAATAAAAACCATTACAAATATTGCTGCAAAACTCAACCGAATCATTTCAAAATATCTTATTTTCAAAATCTGGACATGAGAATGTATATAAAAATGTTCAAAAATTGTTTTATTTCAAACTTCGTTTCTTTGAACACAGAATAATTCATGTCTCATACATTATATATACATTATACAGTATAATTCAATTCAATCGTGGATTGAAACTAATGAAATAAAAATTTGTCTGAATGTTTTCTTCATCTTCCAAATTTAAAAATTTATTTAATTTTAATTTTAATTCTTTTTTTTTTCTAATGTTTTCTCCTGGCTCGCCACTGCCTCTAAAAAATCAGATCCGGCCCTGAGGGCCAAGAGTTTGGGCACCCATGATATAAAGTGATCTACACGACGCGAATATTACAACATATGAAACATTACAGAAATTTAAATAATGCTGACGAGCGCGCGGTTTATATTGGGAAACCAGATTAGGCCAGCATAAATTTTATTTAAAGTTTTTGTCCCTCGGTTCTGGTCAAAGTTGGATGAGGGAAAAACTATATCTCAAATTTTAAGCATAATCTGAAAAAAAAAACAAAAATTGAAAAACTAACTTTTTTTCTACTATAACAGTCATGTTATCACAAAAAAAATTGCAAAAAGTATTGAATTCATGAAATTTTTTTTTCGATAAGTTGCACGTCTTTATCTGTTTCTGTTGCATCAAAAATCAAATTTCTAAAAAGCATTAAAGTGCCCTATTTGAAATAGGTATTCTTAAATGCATTTTCGATAAAACCAGCTTTTTCCTCAAAAAAACTTTTTTTAGTATTATTTTTTCCCACATATTTGTTGGCAGTTAAAAATTTCAAATGCCTTTTTAAATTCGATCCAAAATCAAAGAAGGCGATACACTTTGTGTTTTTTAAAGATTATTATGTGTAACAAGCCTTACCCGACAAACTTCGTTCTGCCTTTTTTGTTGACGTTTTTTTAGTTTTTGCTTATTTAACCTCCTGTGATCAAAATATGATTTTACGTAACATTCTCCATACAATTTGCCGATGCTCCGAAATCGGTTCCAGAGTGGCAAAAGTATCAATTAATTAGCGTAAGAACCTTCCTTGAGCTTATACGAACCCAACGCAACAAAAAGCACCTCGATCCGACGCTCCGTATTGAACTGATTCGCGTTCGAACAAAACCGTCGAAATTTTTTATATATATAGATTTTGTCAGATTTCGTTTGAATTTGTCGGGTTCTCAGTACATTGGTGTCGATTTTGAATACATTTGCATCGAAATCTAGAAAATTGTAAACGGGTTTCTTCATAAAATTTCATCTATTTGGAAACGCATTTATGTCCACCTCTAGTCGTACATTCAAAAACACAATATAATTCTTAATTTCCACTAACACTTTTCGACGAATTCTCTTTTCAAAGAAATCGAAGAATTATTACAATACAGCATTCGATACATGCTGAAACATCATGTAAATAAAACTGATATCCAGGTGTGCAAACTATAAAATCTCTGATTCATCCGAAAAAAAAAAATGCTTTAATGAGTTTTGAGAAACTCCCAAACTCTTCAACATGACTTGTTCTAAAATTCAACTAGCAATGCAAGCAACTACAATGTGTTAGTAATCTTTCTTCCACAAGCCAACCTAAAAAAAGACCACATCAACCACGATCCACCGGGAAGAACGCGACTGGCACCATTCATCATCGTAATCACGGGGAGGATTTTGTTCGTTCCCGAATTTTTTTTCCCACCGCACGAGAGAGACAGAGCTTTACGGCGTTCGCGGCGGCGAGAAGATTATTTCCAATCTGGCACAGGTTTAATGTGCTGCGACCTGGAAAGGAGTAAAAATGATGGCGTGTCTGCCAGGTTCGAGCGTTTGGTTCTCGGTCTTGTCCTGGCAGAGGTTTTTTTTGCTTCTTTGTCGGTTTTTTTTTTCGCTGGGATTTGTCATTGCTAGGTTGGGGTGATGCGTCAATTGTTGGATGAAAAATGACGTTTATTTTTTGTTTGACTGTCAAATTTCATCTATTAAAAAAACAGTCAAAAGTTAAGAATTGGTCAAATTACCCCAAACTGTCCACGTTGTCAAGTGATCCTATACTAGCCTAGCTCAGCGAGAATTGCTGCACGGTTGATTTGGTGGAAATATGTGCTGAGTAGACCCATCATAAAGCTATATCCTAGCATCAGGACGGAACCTACCCTGTAGTGCGTACATTGAAACTAGGACCTGGACCATCAGCAGAACCAAAGGCAAGTTGTCTATCAGTCAGAAATTGAGACCACACACATTCGTTCAACTACATATTGGCAGCAATCATCTTTCGCCGGGATTGAGCTTCACCCTGACGACGACGATGACAACGATATAGAGCGAAGCGTTTTTATTGGCTTTCGGAAGCCAATCTCGGAGGTGAATTATGGCCAAGAAGTGGAGATTAGTCCGGCACGGGCTAGAAAACGCACCACGATGATGTCCACACAGGTTTGCCTGGGGTGAAATTGGATGATACTGCTGCTAAGAATCAATCCTTTTTTTCTGCAGCTTCATCGAGCGTGAAAAATATCCCCCGGAGGATTAGGCCACAAAGTCTCTAAGCCAAGGACAGTGTTTGGTTATGCAATTGACAAGGATGCAATCCGTTTTGATGCATCGAAAGTCATGTTGGATGGAAAACATCATGATGTGAAATCAAAATTAGACGCTTTGACGAAGATGAAAACCAACATTTGATTTTCCGACTTGTTTGCAAACTATTAGATGCAATTCAACTGGTATCGGTATCGGTTTTTCAAAAATCATCCAAAAAGTTATTCTTGTTTTGAAAGAATCAGAATTTTGTTGGCATATTTGGTCAAAATAAACATCGGTTTTTAAAGTTTATAACATAATGCTCATTGTTTTTCTTATCATTCGAACCATAGAAACAAAAGAACAATTCTCTGAGATTTCGGTCATTCGATTTTTTTTGTATTTTTTAATCCAGCTGAAACTTTTTTGGTGCCTTCGGTATGCCCGAAGAAGCCATTTTGCATCATTAAAAAAAATCAAAAATCTGTATCTTTTGAAGGAAAAGTAAAAGTAAAAAGTAAATCTTTCTCAGTTCCTGAGGGGAACACCCGTGAAGAGTATCGGGGCCGGCATTTACAAAGCGGATTCAGTGGCAGTTTTCACTCAACTAATGTTAACAAGTTTAGGTTAATGTTTACATTCCATAGGTCGCCTCCCTAAGGTGTCGTGATAAGGTCCAGTTTGTGACGATACACTACCTTCCCTTTACTAAGCAATCGATTCCAGAATGGAAAAGATCACCAGTTGTGTTGGTCCTAGCCGGGATTTGAACCCCGATCTACCGCTTACGAGGCGGAAGCGTTACCACTAGGCTACGTGGCTCGGAAAAGTAAGGAAAGTCTTAATTTTGATTTGCAAAAAAACACCATTTTCATTTTTTTATTTTTTGATATGTTTTAGAGGACATCAAATGCCAATTTTTCAATAATTTCCATAATATGCAAAAAATCTTTGACCAAGTTATGAATTTTTGAATGAATACATTTCAAAAAGGTCAAACATTCAATATTTGAATTGTACTTTTGATTGCAAATTCAATTTCACATCGAAAAATTAAGTCGAAAAAAAATTTGCGATCGATATTTCGATTTTTTGAAAAAAAAGTGGTGTTTATTCAATAATTCGTAACTCGGTCAAAGATTTTTTGCACATTCTGAAAATTTCTGAAAAGTTGGCATTTGATGTCCTCTAAAACATTAAAAAAAAGTGTTTTTTCAAATCAAGTTTTAGTGACAAAAAGTGAAATTAAAAAAAAAATACCGCGTATCATTTCAGTGTAGTCCTTATTCATACCTACAACTTTGCCGAAGACACCAAATCGATCAAAAAATTCGTTCAAAAGATAAAGATTTTTGAATTTTCATATATCATTGTTGTATGGACCAAATAACTCGTGATGTTTATAAGCAAACTCCTTATGTTTATATATCAAATTTTTTGTAATTGTCTGCTCTACAACTTTGTAGAATATTATTACACTCTCAAAAATATCCCTGCAATGTTAGAAAAATAATAAAATGACTCCTCTGGGTCAATGTAGATTCGAAAAGTACATTAAATTTCCCATTAAATGACATGTTCCAATTTTTTTTTACAGTCAAGTAATGGAAGATGGCAGAATTTTAAAAAAAAATTGAGTGTTTTTTTCGATGAAAACTACGATTTTTCGGATTTCTGAGTAAGCCATTAAATCGGGCGTCTAATTTTACATAAAAGTCCCTTTGACACGAAATTTCTATCTCATCACCGTTTCAGGCTGCAAATTATTGAAAAACACCTCTTTTTTCGCATGTTCAAAAATGAAAGGGGTCGTTCCGCCCCTCCGTCACGAGATATCACAAAATGGACCTCGGATTCGTGATAAGGGACAAAAGTTACCCCTTGGAACAAAGTTTCACGCAAATTAAAGAGGGGTCGGGGCAACTTTTTCCGATTTCGTGTGAGTTGGTAGATAATTACCCATGGACAAAATAATGATGCAAAATGGCTTCATTGGGTATACCGAAAGCACCACAAAAGTTTCAGTCAGATTAAAAAAATACAATAAATATAATTAAAAAAGACATATTTCGTAGAGAATTGTTCAAAACAATAATTTTTTGTGTCTTTCCAATATTTTTTTTCATCTTTAGCTTTTGGGGTGTTTTAGAAACCGCTTAAGTCAAGGTTATTCAAAAACACTCAAATCGCAAAAAAATGGTTTATTGGACCATAAAAAAACTCCAGAAATAACCTTTATTAATTAATAAATCAGTAATTCGCTTAAAGTATTCGAAACCTACCACTTGCCAACAAAATCTCAGCAACCGAAGCAAATTTCCACTTCATTTCTAAAATTACATTTTGCCCCAATTGGCAGCCATATTTAACTGGGCTTCATTTTCATTTTCGTGCCGCCCTTTCGCCCTTCGATGGTCCAAAATTAGCTTTTCGGAAAAACAATGTCTCCTTAATTATGAAATGCAACTCCCATTTGCAATCGCTGTGTTGGTTTTGTAAAAGCTTATGAATAGATGTTTGCGTGTCTGTGTGCTGTTTCCAATTTGGAACGAAATGGTTTTTAGGCGGTTCGATATTTCCAATCAGCAACGCCAATTTGTGGCCAATTCAAAGACAACATTGCAGCGATTTATTTTTGGTTCAGGAATATTATTCGATTGGGCATTGTTACATTTTGTTCCGCTGGAATCGCACTGAAACCAACTGTTGTTAAACGAACAAATATAAACAATGCAAACACATTATTTTCAGCCAATCGTGCCCTTTTCAACAGAATAGAAAAATTAGTTAGAGCATGCTATTCATGATATTAAAAAAAATAAGTAGGAAATCTGTCTGTTGAAAATCT
Organism: Culex pipiens pallens; assembly: GCF_016801865.2. Classification (NCBI taxonomy): domain Eukaryota; kingdom Metazoa; phylum Arthropoda; class Insecta; order Diptera; family Culicidae; genus Culex; species Culex pipiens. Next base: position 16,201,550 of record NC_068939.1, read on the forward strand.
TATGAAAAACACCTTAACATTTTTCCCGTTTTACGATGAGCCTAACCTTGACGTCATCAAATCCAGTACAAATTTCGTACCAACTCACATACAATCAACGCTCGTCGTCTGCAGGCAAAGGATTTCGATTTCAATTTGGGCTTGTTGATAGTGGCCTCCCGAAATCTGGCATCAAGCTTATCAACTGTGGGAGGGAGAGAGAGGAAAGTTGAAGAAGAAAACTGATTGGAAATCAGTGTTAATTGAAAATTGGAAGAGGCGCCGCCGAAATTTGCGACGAGTGCTGATTAATTTCAAATTTGCGCAGATTGATTTCAGCAATACGGTGCCCTTTGTCGGTTCGTTACCACCGGACGGTGTGATTGGGCGGGATTAGGGGTTAGAGCAGGCAAATTAAGTTTGAAATTGAGAATTTAAGTCTTCAATAAAGTGATTTATGTCTGAACGTAGAAAAAAGTTCAGCAAAATCCAGTGCAAGCACATTTCTCATCCAATCCTGCCAGTCCATTAAAAAATCTCGGCTATCGTGAAACCCGATCCCCCGGGCCAGCTGCCCGGACACATCGAAGTCCCATATATCACAAACAGTGCGCCTCATCGCGCCGGTACAACTTTATCCATTACAGTCACTAACGCTGATGCTGCTGCCAATGCTGCAAACTATATATGTATCACTAGGACATGGACTTATGGCCTGGATCTGCCAGCATGTCTGCCACGCTGCAAGTTAGACAGGAGTCGATATTTAATATTTCCACTCGATTCCATTCGTGCTATTTTTTCATGCTTCGTAGGATTTATTACACGCTTAAAATATTAACACAAACTGACGGTTTCCAAAGCATGGAAATTGAAATATTCAAATTTGAAAAAAAATCGTTTTACTTTTTCAAAAGTTCTTATCTATCTATCCTATTTTTTTCAAATTTTGAAAAAACGCAAAAAAATTAAGTTGAATTTAAAATCTTACAGATTTTTTTGGAGACATAATTTATTTGTCAATAATTACCACAAGTACAAATATTTGAAACATTTACCACCCTATCATGGATAAGTCAATTTTCATTATCATTATCATGTTGCATTGTAAATTAATGTCAATGCAAGCACAATCACCACAGCACTACATTCATGATTTGCTAGCATTTTATTATTTGATTGAACATTTTCATTTATAATTCCTTTTTAGAAAATTGTCCAACGATGGAATTAGTTAGTTCAGCTTCACCAGCCTCCTGTCTCCAGTCTCTGAAAATATTCGAAAATCTGTATCCAGAGCAAGAATTTTCTGATCAATTCGGTGTTTTGCGCAAAGTTGTAGGTTATGATTAGGACCATTTAGACAAAATCTTTTGACTCTATAAAACAATTCCATTTTTTTTAATAATCACAAAATATGAAATTGACGAACTTGATTTCATTTGATTTTTCTTATGTTTTTTCTTCACACTTTTTATTTACATAGATAGAATTGTTTTTGGCCAAGCTTCATTCTTTTGAAAAATTTAGAGTTTCGAAAAGTTCTTCAAACTTTTTTTTATTGAATTTGCAATGTAATAGTTCTTGTGTGTTTTTTTCGATATATCTGTGTTTTTTCAAAATATAAAATTGTCTGAGTTTGTTGATCAACATTTTAAAATCAACCATATCATTTAATTCACTAAATCTATGTGTTCTGGTTCTTTCTAAAAGTTATGGCTGAATTTTAACGCTACTTTATCAGGGTAGCTACTCAAATCCCAATTTTGAATTCCCGACCTTTTCCTGACTGTTCCAGAACCTAAATTTAATAAAAAATGAATTTATTGTCAACTACTGAAAACAACAAGTTTGCTTGAAAGTACTAAGATTTCAGCATTCTTATTTTAGAATCAGAGAGAAAACTAAATCAATATGTTATTTACATATTAATAAATAAAAACTTTCCAATACATAACTTTCCAAGGTTAGTTTATAAAATGCCATACATTAACATTTAGAAAATGGGATCGAAAAAGTAAAAAACAAACTCAACTTTAAATTTATTCAAGATTTTGTTTTTTTTTAAATCGAAAAATCTAGAATTTATGTAAAATACTTCTTCCTATTTTTTCTTAATATTGTAGATTATGTTGTTGAATTCAAAATTCTAAGTTGATTTAAAACCCAGTTTAATAATAATTCGTGCTTTACATTTCAATTCATGCGACATTTTTGCAAGAGTTAAATTCTATTAATGTAAATTTGTAATGAATCAACTGAGTTATATGAAATTGAAGTACTAGAAAAACTTGAATTTTGTTTCTTTTTATTTTATTCGCGACCAGAGCTCGTACCAGAGGTCAAATCTTCAATGTCTCTTTTGAAATTTTATCGAAAGTTTTCTGAACCTTTCGAAAACAATATTTTTCAGGAATGGACAATGATAGACACTATTTATTGACAGAAATTTATCAGTTAAAATTTTGCAGTCAAAAAAAATGTTTGACTGAAATTCTATTTTTTTTCTAAAAATTTAAATTGGCGTAAAATTTTTGTGTTTTGGCTCAAAAGTTGTATTTTTTTGTCCCCTAAAACATATGAAAAAAAATTCAAAGATATAATCATGAGGATTTTGGGAATTTTGGTAAAAAAAGTTAATTCAAAAACTGGCATTACAAAATTCCGTGTACCTTTTTTTCTTAATAGTCCTCATCAATACCTACAACTTTGCTCAAGACAGCAAATTGATCAGATTCTTCTATAATTGTTACAGATTTTCGAATTGTATGGACAGCTGCCAAAATTGTTTGGAGCCTTGTATGACTCAAAATGGCTTCTTTGGTCATAGGGAAATCCCCCGCAAGTTTGAACCAATTCAAAAAATAAAAATCTGGTTTTGGTGGAGAATTGCTCACATGATAAAAAAAACGGCTAGTCTGATATTTGGCACCGTGAAAGACAGGTTATTTTCCCACTTTTTCGAAATAATTTGTCGGGGGTCTGGAGCAACTTTTTCATTGGAAGTTTTTTTTTCGATTTTTTTGGCAATTTCTTAAGATAAATCGCTTAAATCAACGAATGCGTATACTTATCTATTAAATTTATTTTTAATATGCCTTGAGAGACGCTAAATTAAATATTTCATTACTTCCTGACCCTACACAAAAAATTCCGAAGCCAAACCTGGGAGATTTCCAGCTTTCTTTGAAATATCCTCAAAATCAAAACTGGAAGAACCAAGACGATCGATCTTTGCTAAATACAAATTGTCTTAAACATATAGCAACATATTGCCCAGTTTTGGTGATATGTCCCTTTTTGGAGACAAATAACGAGTTTGTCCAACATTTCTGTATTGAATTCTCACTCCAATCGTGCGATTAATTTAAACAGTCGAAATCACCTAAAACTTTGATAAAGACATCATATCGATTAGAAATCCGAATCTCATGATATCGATTTTTGATTATTTAAATAAAAATGTATGGACGGCTGCTAAATTGTATGGACGAACTAGTGTCGCAAAATTGATTTTTGTTCATAAAGAAATTAGTCAAAATCTTTAAGTTAAAATCAAAAATGCAAAAAACATAATCGTTGTTAAAAGTTTCAGAGAATTGCTCATGTGTATATTAAATCTATAAATCTAATAAAAAAGATCTTCTCTTCAAAAAAAAAAAAAAAATCCCTTCCAGGCTGAAAGTTCCAGCAGCCCATTTTCAGCCAAGTGAAACGTCTTTCATCCCATTCGACGTAGGAAAATCCTATGAACCTGCGAAAACTGCTCACATTCCAGCCTCCGCAAACGAGACGAGATTGTACCCGGGAGGCCTGTTTTACCGAAAAGGCCCTCTGCAAAAATCAGCCTTGCACAACGACCGACCGAGAGAGTGATAAAACGTACACACCCAATGGGGTATAAATTTGGGTCCTTATGGGGGGGAAGCTTTGGGATCGTGCTGCAGACGGTATCTTGGGCTAATCATTTGAATTGCCTTGACGGTTACGACGACGACAATGATGACGGTGCGATGATGACGATGGTGAGGTCGCAGATTGTGAGAGGTTGGTCGATCTCTTCACATGGTCAGTTTTGAGAGGGGGGAGATTTCCCGGTGACATTGGTTGGCATAGCTTGGGGGAAATGAGGCATAACAGGTTTATTTGTGTTTCTTTTTAATATTTTGACAACACTTTTTTCACAGTATTTTTTTCAATTTTTTTAGTCTTTATCTAAAATTAGGTTTGATTTTACCCCAATGTCCCCAAACAATTCAAAATTCCCTCGACGGCCTCCAGTGCACGGGAATTGAAACTTATGGTTATGACACACAGGACATGGAACACCAGCGGACATCGAGAACCAACCATCCGGTACAAAGTCCTGCGTCGTCGTAGTCGTCGGCCAGTAATAACGTTGTCAGGCACGAAAGTAAACCAACTAACCAGACCCCCCTCCCACCCCTCAACAACTCCGTAACGAGCCTTCAAATGAAGTGGTTCGTACCCAGTGGTAGGTTAAGGGAGAGGAGGCGGATGTGATAACAATATGCATAATTTGATAACGATATTGCATGTCGGAAGAACAACTTTAGTCTGTTTATAATCTCGCCCCGTCCCCTTCCTTAGTGTTTTCTGCTGAAGTGGCTGCTCAGCAGTGTAGTGGTACGAAAATCACGGTGCAAATCGTTGTGAAGTTGTGCATACCAAGAGTTGGGCACTTCAAGCCGGAAGGTTTAAAGAAGGGTTTTTGCAGCAGGAAATTGTTGCAATGTGATTGTGGGTGTGTGTGTTTAAATCTAATTAGGGTAGTTTTGCATAATAATTGGGTTCTGAATAGATTGTGCAAGTTTTTTTCGAACTTATCATCGAATCAAAACATGACCTTGACATAATCGTAAAATTCTACAGATGTTCAACAAAAACACCCTCTTATTCACACGTTTTTGAATGAAGACTAAAAAAACAAAATCAAGATGCAAAAAGAAGCTTTTCCCCAAAAACAACCTCCTTTTGATAAAACTGTCTATTTTTTTCGAACAAATCAATTCAGTTTTCGAACCATAGAAATTATTTTTGCCTTCACCTTGCTGAGGACAGTCTATCAAATCACTCGAAAAATGAACTTCTTAATACGAGCTCGTAGACCCACCTTCACGTGTACATATCGACTCAGAATCAAAAACTGATCAAATGTCTGTGTTTTGCCTTCCTCACTGAGGTAAGGCTATAATCCTGCTCTAAAATTGAACTTTTTATTTAAAGCTCGAAAACCCACCTTGATGTATACATATCGACTCAGAATCGAAAACTGAACAAATGTCTGTGTGTATGTGTGTGTGTATGTGTGTGTGTATGTGTGTGTATGTGTGTGTGTATGTGACCAATAATGTCACACAGTTTTCTCAGCACTGGCTGAACCGATTTTGACCAAACCAGTCCCATTCGACTTGGTTTAGGGTCCCATACGGCGCTATTGAATTGTTTGAGGTTTCGATAAGTAGTTCAAAAGTTATGTATAAAAATGTGTTTTCGCATATTTTCGGAAGTTGAATAAATGGCAGTAAACTGAACCAAACATCATCATGTTATACATCGTTAGTTAGGTAATTGAAAGACCTTTCCAACGAGTCTAAAACATTGACGATCTGGCAACCCTGTCTCGAGTTATAACCACTTAAGTGATATTTATGTACTTTTTTTGTAGCCGGATCTCACTTAAATGTATGTAAACAATGTCCGGATCCATCATACGACCCATCGTTGGTTAGGTAATTGAAAGACCTTTCCAACGAGTCTAAAACATTGCAGATCTAGCAATTCTGTCTGGAGTTCTGACCACTTAAGTGATATTTATGTACTTTTTTGTAGCCGGATCTCACTTAAATGTATGTAAACAATGTCCGGATCCATCATCCGACCCATCGTTGGTTAGGTAATTGAAAGACCTTTCCAACGAGTCTAAAACATTGAAGATCTGGCAACCCTGTCTCGAGTTCTGACCACTTAAGTGATATTTATGTACTTTTTTTTGTAGCCGGATCTCACTTAAATGTATGTAAACAATGTCCGGATCCATCATCCGACCCATCGTTGGTTAGGTAATCGAAAGACCTTTCCAACGAGTCTAAAACATTGACGATCTGGCAACCCTGTCTCGAGTTATAACCACTTAAGTGATATTTATGTACTTTTTTGTAGCCGGATCTCACTTAAATGTATGTAAACAATGTCCGGATCCATCATCCGACCCATCGTTGGTTAGGTAATCGAAAGACCTTTCCAACGAGTCTAAAACATTGAAGATTGGCAACCCTGTCTCGAGTTCTGACCACTTAAGTGATATTTATGTACTTTTTTTTGTAGCCGGATCTCACTTAAATGTATGTAAACAATGTCCGGTTCCATCATACGACCCATCGTTGGTTAGGTGATCGAAAGACCTTTCCAACGAGTCTAAAACATTGACGATCTGGCAACCCTGTCTGGAGTTATAACCACTTAAGTGATATTTATGTACTTTTTTGTAGCCGGATCTCACTTAAATGTATGTAAACAATGTCCGGTTCCATCATCCGACTCATCGTTGGTTAGGTAATCGAAAGACCTTTCCAACGAGTCTAAAACATTGCAGATCTAGCAATTCTGTCTCAAGCTATGACCACTTAAGATGCCACTTATGAGCCCTTGAGTGATATGTGTTTTTTGTATTCCGGAACCCATTGTTGGAAAAGAGTGAGGAAGGCACCAACCACATAGGTGGATTAAGTTAGTTTTTTTTTTCAATTCACAAAAGACAAAAATTTAAAGAAATCAACCATGTGGTCCGAATATAAAAAGCGAAAAAAAGTTTTCTTAGCTTAAAACAAAAATAAATTCGATCCTAACACTTTGAAATTTTTAAATGTGTTCTATTTTTATTAGAATTTTTAAACTCGATTTTCAATGTGAAATGTTCCATAAAATTGTGAATATAATGTGCTTTAAAAATTATTTAATTTTGTTTAGAATCAAAACTAACATTTTAAAGGGCTTTAAAACACTTGCTTTGGACGTTCTCAATTTGAGTTAGGTTTCAAAAATAGCAAATTTTACAATGGTTTAATTTTAAAACATTGACAATCGAACCAATCATTTCCAAGTTATTGACAGTCGGCAAGTGATCGTAAAAATTTGTCTCTTTAGATAGCTGTTGGGCTTTGTCGAATACACCAAAATTTTACATCGCATTCTGATAAAATAACCAAAATAACCAAAATGCAAATATTAACGAAAATAACCTAAATAACCAAAATGACCAAAATGATCAAAATGGCCAGAATGACCAAAATTACGATAATGGCAAAAATTACCAAAAAGACCAAAAAGACCAAAATGACCAATATGACCTTAATAACCAAAATGACCAAAATGATCAAAATGACCAAATTGACCAAAATGACCAAAATTACGAAATTGACCAAATTTACCGAAATGATCAAAATGGCCAAATTGACCAAATTGCCCAAAATGACCAAAATGGCCAAATTGACCAAATTGACCAAATTGACCAAATTGACCAAAATGACCAAAATGACCAAAATGACAAAATGACCAAATTTACCAAAATTACGAAATTGACCAGATTTACCGAAATGACCAAAATGGCTAAATTGAGCAAAATGACGAAAATAACCTAAATAACCAAAATGACCAAAATGATCAAAATGGCCAGAATGACCAAAATGACGAAAATGACAAAAATTACCAAAAAGACCACAAAGACCAAAATGACCAAAATGACCAAAATGATCAAAATGACCAAAATGACCAAAATTACCAAAATTACCAAAATTACCAAAATTACCAAAATTACCAAAATGACCAAAATGGCCAAATTGACCAAATTGAAAAAAATGACCAAAATGACCAAAATGACCAAAATTACCAAAATTACCAAAATGACAAAAATGACCAAAATGACCAAAATGACCAAAATAACCAAAATGACCAAAATTACCAAAATTACCAAAATTACCAAAATTACCAAAATTACCAAAATTACCAAAATTACCAAAATTACCAAAATGACCAAAATAACCAAAATGACCAAAATTACCAAAATTACCAAAATTACCAAAATTACCAAAATTTCCAAAATGACCAAAATGACCAAAATTACCTAAATGACCCAAATGACCAAAATAATAAAAATGATAAAAATGACCAAAATGACCAAAATGATCAAAATGACCAAAATGACCAAAATTTACCGAAATGACCAAAATGGCCAAATTGACCAAATTGACCAAAATGACCAAAATTACGAAATTGACCAAATTTACCGAAATGACCAAAATGGCCAAATGGACCAAATGGACCAAAATGACCAAAATGACCAAAATGACCAAAATGACCAAAATGACCAAAATGACCCAAATGACCCAAATGACCAAAATAATAAAAATGATAAAAATGACCAAATTGACCAAAATTACCAAATTAACCAAAATGACAAAAATGACCAAAATGACCTAAATGACCCAAATGACCAAAATAATAAAAATGATAAAAATTACCAAAACGACCAAAATGACCAAAATGACCAAAATGACCAAAATGACCAAAATGATCAAAATGACCAAAATGACCAAAATTTACCGAAATGACCAAATGGCCAAATTGACCAAATTGACCAAAATGACCAAAATTACGAAATTGACCAAATTTACCGAAATGACCAAATGGCCAAATGGACCAAATGGACCAAAATGACCAAAATGACCAAAATGACCAAAATGACCAAAATGACCAAAATGACCCAAATGACCCAAATGACCAAAATAATAAAAATGATAAAAATGACCAAATTGACCAAAATTACCAAATTAACCAAAATGACAAAAATGACCAAAATGACAAAAATGACCAAAATGACCTAAATGGCCCAAATGACCAAAATAATAAAAATGATAAAAATGACCAAATTGACCAAAATTACCAAAACGACCAAAATGACCAAAATGACCAAAATAACCAAAATGACCAAAATTACCAAAATTACCAAAATTACCAAAATTACCAAAATTACCAAAATTACCAAAATTACCAAAATGACCAAAATGACCAAAATGACCTAAATGACCCAAATGACCAAAATAATAAAAATGATAAAAATGACCAAATTGACCAAAATTACCAAAACGACCAAAATGACCAAAATGACCAAAATGACCAAAATGACCAAAATGATCAAAATGACCAAAATGACCAAAATTTACCGAAATGACCAAAATGGCCAAATTGACCAAATTGACCAAAATGACCAAAATGACCAAAATTACGAAATTGACCAAATTTACCGAAATGACCAAAATGGCCAAATGGACCAAATGGACCAAAATGACCAAAATGACCAAAATGACCAAAATGACCTAAATGACCCAAATGACCCAAATGACCAAAATAATAAAAATGATAAAAATGACCAAATTGACCAAAATTACCAAATTAACCAAAATAACAAAAATGACCAAAATGACCTAAATGACCCAAATGACCAAAATAATAAAAATGATAAAAATGACCAAATTGACCAAAATTACCAAATTAACCAAAATGACAAAAATGACCAAAATGACAAAAATGACCAAAATGACCTAAATGGCCCAAATGACCAAAATAATAAAAATGATAAAAATGACCAAATTGACCAAAATTACCAAAACGACCAAAATGACCAAAATGACCAAAATAACCAAAATGACCAAAATTACCAAAATTACCAAAATTACCAAAATTACCAAAATTACCAAAATTACCAAAATTACCAAAATGACCAAAATGACCAAAATGACCTAAATGACCCAAATGACCAAAATAATAAAAATGATAAAAATGACCAAATTGACCAAAATTACCAAAACGACCAAAATGACCAAAATGACCAAAATGACCAAAATGACCAAAATGATCAAAATGACCAAAATGACCAAAATTTACCGAAATGACCAAAATGGCCAAATTGACCAAATTGACCAAAATGACCAAAATGACCAAAATTACGAAATTGACCAAATTTACCGAAATGACCAAAATGGCCAAATGGACCAAATGGACCAAAATGACCAAAATGACCAAAATGACCAAAATGACCTAAATGACCAAAATGACCCAAATGACCAAAATAATAAAAATGATAAAAATGACCAAATTGACCAAAATTACCAAATTAACCAAAATGACAAAAATGACCAAAATGACCTAAATGACCCAAATGACCAAAATAATAAAAATGATAAAAATGACCAAATTGACCAAATTACCAAAACGACCAAAATGACCAAAATGACCAAAATAACCAAAATTACCAAAATTACCAAAATTACCAAAATTACCAAAATTACCAAAATTATCAAAATTACCAAAATTACCAAAATGACCAAAATGACCTAAATGACCCAAATGACCAAAATAATAAAAATGATAAAAATGACCAAATTGACCAAAATTACCAAAACGACCAAAATGACCAAAATGACCAAAATGATCAAAATGACCAAAATGACCAAAATTTACCGAAATGACCAAAATGGCCAAATTGACCAAATTGACCAAATTGACCAAAATGACCAAAATGACCAAAATTACGAAATTGACCAAATTGACCAAATTTACCGAAATGACCAAAATGGCCAAATGGACCAAATGGACCAAAATGACCAAAATGACCAAAATGACCAAAACGACCAAAATGACCAAAATGACCCAAATGACCCAAATGACCAAAATAATAAAAATGATAAAAATGACCAAATTGACCAAAATTACCAAATTAACCAAAATAACAAAAATGACCAAAATGACCTAAATGACCCAAATGACCAAAATAATAAAAATGATAAAAATGACCAAATTGACCAAAATTACCAAAACGACCAAAATGACCAAAATGACCAAAATTACCAAAATGACCAAAATGACCAAAATGACCTAAATGACCAAAATAATAAAAATGATAAAAATGACCAAATTGACCAAAATTACCAAAATTACGAAATTGACCAAATTTACCGAAATGACCAAAATGGCCAAATTGACCAAACTGACCAAAATGAACAAAATGACCAAAATGACCAAAATGACCCAAATGACCAAAATGACCAAAATGACCTAAATGGCCAAATTGACCAAAATGACCAAAATGAATAAAATGACCAAAATGACCAAAATGACCAAATTGACTAAAATGACCAAAATGACCAAAATGAACAAAATGACCAAAATGACCAAATTGACCTAAATGACCAAAATGACCAAAACGACCAAAATGACCAAAATGACCAAATTGACCAAAATGACCTAAATGACCAACATGACCAAAATGACCAAAAAATGACCTAAACGACCAAAATGAACAAAATGACCAAAATGAACAAAATGAATAAAATGACCAAAATGACCAAAATGACCAAATTGACTAAAATGACCAAAATGACCAAAATGACCAAAATGAACAAAATGACCAAAATGACCAAATTGACCTAAATGACCAAAATGACCAAAACGACCAAAATGACCAAAATGACCAAATTGACCAAAATGACCTAAATGACCAACATGACCAAAATGACCAAAATGACCTAAACGACCAAAATGAACAAAATGACCAAAATGAACAAAATGAATAAAATGACCAAAATGACCAAAATGACCAAATTGACTAAAATGACCAAAATGACCAAATTGACCTAAATGACCAAAATGACCAAAACGACCAAAATGACCAAAATGACCAAATTGACCAAAATGACCTAAATGACCAACATGACCAAAATGACCAAAATGACCTAAACGACCAAAATGAACAAAATGACCAAAATGAACAAAATGAATAAAATGACCAAAATGACCAAAATGACCAAATTGACTAAAATGACCAAATTGACCTAAATGACCAAAATGACCAAAACGACCAAAATGACCAAAATGACCAAAATGACCAAAATGAATAAAATGACCAAAATGACCAAAATGACCAAATTGAATAAAATGACCAAAATGACCAAAATGAACAAAATGACCAAAATGACCAAATTGACCTAAATGACCAAAATGACCAAAACGACCAAAATGACCAAAATGACCAAATTGACTAAAATGACCAAAATGACCAAAATGACCAAATTGACTAAAATGACCAAAATGACCCAAATGACCAAAATGACCAAAATGACCTAAATGGCCAAATTGACCAAAATGACCAAAATGAATAAAATGACCAAAATGACCAAAATGACCAAATTGACCAAAATGACCAAATTGACCAAAATGACCAAAATGAACAAAATGACCAAAATGACCAAAATGAACAAAATGACCAAAATGACCAAATTGACCTAAATGACCAAAATGACCAAAACGACCAAAATGACCAAATTGACCAAAATGACCTAAATAACCAACATGACCACAATGACCAAAATGACCAAATTGACCTAAACGACCAAAATGAACAAAATGACCAAAATGAACAAAATGACCAAAATGACCAAAATGACCAAAATAACCAAAATTACCAAAATTACCAAATTGACCAAAATGACCAAAATTACCAAAATTACCAAAATTACCAAAATTACCAAAATTACCAAAATTACCAAAATTACCAAAATTACCAAAATGACCAAAATGACCAAAATTACGAAAATAACATTTTCATCATTTTCGCCATTTTGGTCAAAATGACGTAAATGACGAAAATGACGAAAATGACGAAAATGACGAAAATGACGAAATGACGAAAATGACGAAAATGACGAAAATGACGAAAATGACGAAAATGACCAAATGACCAAAATGACCATTTACGAATTACGAAAATTACGAAAATCACGATTTAAGGATTTTTGGAAAATTACGAAAATCAGGATTTAAGGAAATTAGGAAAATTAGGAAAATTAGGAAAATAAGGAAAATTAGGAATATTAGGAAAATTAGTAAAATTAGGAAAATAAGGAAAATTAGGAAAATAAGGAAAATTAGGAAAATTAGGATAATTAAGAAAATTAAGAAAATTAGGAAAATTAGGAAAATTAGAAAAATTAGGAAAATTAGGAAAATTAGGAAAATTAGGAAAATTAGGAAAATTAGGAAAATTAGGAAAATTAGAAAAATGAGGAAAATTAGGAAAATTAGGAAAATTAGGAAAATTAGGAAAATTAGGAAAATCAGGAAAATGAGGAAAATGAGGAAAATGAGGAAAATGAGGAAAATGAGGAAAATTAGGAAATTGAGGAAAATGAGGAAAATTAGTAAAATAAGGATAATTAGAAAAATTAGGAAAATTTGGAAAATTTGGAAAATTTGGAAAATTTGGAAAATTAGGAAAATTAGGAAAATTAGAAAAATAAGGAAAATTAGGAAAATTAGGAAAATTAGGAAAATTAGGAAAATTAGGAAAATTAGGAAAATTAGGAAAATTAGGAAAATTAGGAAAATTAGGAAAATTAGGAAAATTAGGAAAATTAGAAAAATTAGAAAAATTAGGAAAATTAGGAAAATTAGGAAAATTAGGAAAATTAGGAAAATAAGGAAAATCAGGAAAATTAGGAAAATTAGGAAAATTAGGAAAATTAGGAAAATTAGGAAAATTAGGAAAATTAGGAAAATTAGGAAAATTAGGAAAATTAGGAAAATTAGGAAAATTAGGAAAATTAGGAAAATTAGGAATATTAGGAAAATTAGGAAAATTAGGAAAATAAGGAAAATTAGGAAAATTAGGAAAATTAGGAAAATTAGGAAAATTAGGAAAATAAGGAAAATTAGGAAAATTAGGAAAATTAGGAAAATTAGGAAAATTAGAAAAAATAGGAAAATAAGAAACAAATAGGAAAATTAGGAATTGGAATTTGTCTTTGTCCACGATAATGCTAAGTTTTAATTAGAACGTTCAGCTAAACAATATTGCAACCGGCAGCTTCCCTGAAGCATAATCGACCCTTCACTAAGTCATTTCCGCAATCGAGCGGCGAGGTCCTTTCGTGCTCTAATTATTTTGTGCTAGTGGGACGACGAGCCTTGCACAATGTACAATTATGCAACACACACCCCCTTCTAATGATCGCTTGAATCAACATTGATGTGCTATCGTTGCATAGTTTGTTTTTTTCTTGCTTTCTAGCTTTCTCTTCCCATTCAATGCAAAATGCCTTTTCCCTTCGCAGGATTATTATGAAAAGTGCGCGCGCGCGCTCGATACCCGCGGCTTAAAATCGCTCATTTTGTGTTCCCGTTTTCATACATATTAAGTAAGAAGGGTGGTAGGGGGGGAGGAGTTGGGATAGCAAGCTTTTCCAACAATGAGTTTGTCGGAAAGAAAAACAAAACTACTACTCACACACACACACATCGCATTTGAGATTATCGTCAGGACGTCGTCACGAGGACGACGAAATTTGCGCCATTTAATATCGCGTCGTCGTCGACGACGTCCTTCCGGAAAGGGAACTTCACAAAATGATTACGCAATTGTTTGCGCAGAGCGTGTCCGTGCACCCTGGCTGATGTCCTCCCTCTGCCACTTTTCTTAGTAAGGGGGCTTTTCCGGATTTCCACTCATCACTCATGATGAGGTACTTTGTAGTGATGTCATTTTTTTTTAAATTTTATAAAATTTATTTTTTTAAATTTAACGGGATTTCAACAATAAAAGTTTTTTAAATGTTTGAAATCAGCTTTAAATTGTTCATTTCCTCACTCAGTGACCAAAATTCAGGAAGGTCTTCCCGTTTGTGAAACGTGATGAAAATTATTCGGAAAACAATGTCACATACACACACAAACACAAACACCCCCGCCTGGTCACGGGCCCGGCCACGTGGTGGTGGTTGATTGTTGGGAATTTATGAGATTTTTCACTTCTGGTGCGCGTTGTTTTGCAATATAATTCTGTTGTTTTGGTGTGCCCCGGAGCTGGATTGGTAGCTTAAATTATCCGGTGGGGGATTTTTTATTGTGCTTTGTTCTGTTGACAGCTGAAAACTCTGAATTGGAAATAATAATTAAGGGGCGACATGAAAGGGCGGTTTGGACTTTGTCACTTAATTAAAATATCGCATGGCATGTTACCTTTGCAGTTGCTTTAATTTATTTAGTTAATTATTTCGAACAAAACGTTTTAAAACCTTTACGAATTATTAAAAATAGGTTCACTTTATACCAGATGACATTTATCTTGAAAAATCTAAAGTTTCCTCAATCTTAATTTTCGTAAAAAAATTATCCAATCCAATTAGAACTAATGTCCATGATTTACTCTCTAAGGTCACCACCAGAAATGTTCATTTTCATTCGGTCGCTGCCACGTGCGCCAAAATCGAGGACACGCCAAGTAATTGATGGTTAGTAAATGGAAATCGAGGTGGCTCCAAGATGGCTAGCTTTGCTGGAGTGATTACGTAAATTATGATTGATCTTTTGGTTTGGCATTCGACATTCCGAATGCTGACTGAATGAATCGGTGCAGAAGGAATTCGGGTCATCAAATCTGGTTTATTTATTTTGTCAGGAAATGTCAACTTAAATTTATTTATTGGAAAGTTTAGCAATCCATTTATGAATTTCTAAAATTTCATTCATGCCTAGAAAGTCTCAAAAACGATCATCCAAACTTAAAAATATTTCCAATAAAATCATCATTCAAACACGCTTCGTTCATGAGCGTAACACCTACCACCGTTTGTTTTTTGTACAGCTTCAGGCATTGTTGAGATGAATGTTGTGCGTAAAATTCATAATCCCGGGAATTCCACCCGATCTAGAAGATATAAACAGACCCAGAATCAATTCAATTCGACGACTGCTGATGTTGATGGGTGTGTTACGTGAAGCACGGAAAAATCCGTAAAAAATCAAGGTTAACACTTTTTTTTAAAGACGTAACACTTTTTTTTAATTAAGTTTTTTTGGATTCTTTATTGTTTTCCCGAAAACAACAACGATTTTTTTCCTTAATTTATAAAAAGATATTGAATTTTCAAAATTATAAAATTATTATTTTAAAAAAAAATTAAGAAAAAATTTCTTTTCAATTTTGAAATTTTTTGTTCCAATAGGTTTATTTATATGTTTGCTTTTTTTACGTTTAAAAAGTTTTAATTTTTTTGATTGCTTTTCATTGTTTTTTTTTTACACAGTTGTAATTGCAAAATTAATTGAATGCTTGATTTTCGAAAAAAAAAGTGTGTAGATTTGGAGTTTTTGGAACCGTGTTGTTACAAATGGAAAGAGGCAAATTTTTACACATTTGAAAATCAGGGTGGTTCATATTTTTTCTCTTCTAGAAAATTGTTGGGGTTGTCAGCGTCAATTTTGTCAGCACTATCTTTAATCTACTTTAATTTTATCAAAAATATCGAAACAAACCCATACAAATTTGTTTTTGGAATGAGGCAATTCGGATGTTTGAATTTAAAAACAGCTTCTTTTTTACATTTTAAGTTCAAAAAACCTTTCTCCGAAAAAGTAAAATTTTTAATTTGAGAACTCTTATTGTGCTTTCTTAAATTAACCCTCTACAACCCAACCCCGCCTTTAGACGAAGCGATTTAAAAAATTGCCAAAAATATAGTTTCAACCAATTTTAGATCTTTAAAAAGCATTGGAAAGGAGAACTCTTAAAATTTTAGAAAATCTATGGGTTGGAAGTTTTACTTGTTTAATGTGACTTTGCCAAAGTTTAAAAAAATGTATTTTTTTTGGGTGTCAACTTTGGCTGTGTTTTTTACTAACATTTCCTATATTTTAAGTAAAAAGAAGTATGCAGTAATTTTTTTAGTGTCCCAGACTATGCCTCTACGTATTTATTTAAAATTTAAATGATAATGGTGCCATTTTATAGCAGAAAATGTGAAAAACAAGCAACAAATTGAAAAAGTGGCTATAAAAACATGAAAAAATTAGATAGGCAAAATGTAATGATAGGAGGTGGTAGAATAGGCCAAATACTACCAAAAATAAACATAAACTGAACAAGATAAAGGCAAATTAAAATACTAAAACTTAAACAAGAAAAACATAAAACAAGAGAAGTAAAGATTTTCGTAGAACAAAGTTGCTCAAAATGACCTCCTGAACAAGGGAAAAATAAAAATTTTCGAAATAAAAATTTGGGCAGTAGAGGGTTAAACCTGAGCTGCAACAATATATAATAATGATATTTGAGGGTTTGTTGATGCTTTTGAAACAATTAATCGTAGAAGGCTTACATTTCGAGATATTTTATTGGTGTATTCAACAATGTTGTTTGGATTGGCATGCTGAACAATTGTTAGAAGAGAAAACATCCTGACGCTGAATCTCCCTTAATGTTCAACTAGTTCCAAAATTGATCCTTTCAATTTATAAGAACTTTTCAGAAAATAACAAAGCTCAAAAACGACGCAATTTTTTTTGAAAATCGATTTAATGAAACTAATTTTTGCGATCTGGACCATTGTGCGTTTCTCAGGAAAAATATATATTTTTTTTCATCATTGTTTTTTCCATACAACGGAATCGACGTAACACCTTATAATGTGGCCCTCTTAAACCTTGCGGTTTCGTCAACGGATCCATAGGCTTGTATCGTTCTTTTTGCGACAAGACTCCGCCTCCCGGGTCTCCTAAGTGTGAAGGTATGGGCACGGGGAGAGGGCACCGAATACCTATATTTACACTTAGAATTTTTTTTTGCGTCCGCCTCGGGATTCGAACCGGCGACCTCTGGATTGTGAGTCCAGTGTGCGGTCCGATTGATCCACACAGGCAGATGGCAGTTCTTCCATACAAGTCTGTATAAACTTGGGACCCAAAGCTTCATTTCGATTCGTTTTTATTTTGACCGAATTAAGTGCAGTTTTAAGCAACGAAAACAAAAATGTTTCTACATTTTTCTACATAATTTATATCACCTATTTTTTACTGTTTTTCGGGCAAGTAGTTTCAGGCCCATTTCACAAATTCAATAATTATTCTTCTGCTTATTTGCTGTTTTTAAAATAATTTTGTAAAATTTTTGGTTTATTTTTCAAAACATTCGCTAATTACATGACACAAGTTAAATCATCAATTAAAAGACCTCCTTTCCCATGTTTTAGGTTCAAAATTTGTTAAAACATATCTTTTTGCAAAGTTTTATAACTAGAGACAGAGTTTAATCTTGGATTTTAATTAAAACTTCATTAAAATTTTCGTTAGAAAGACTGTTGACCCTTAATTTTGTTGTTGAGTCTTGACCTTGCAGAAACTTAATAATCTTAAATGAAAAGGGCCAGTTTTGTAACGAAGATATCTTGGAAATTGTTAATTTCAATTTCATTAGGGTTTTTTTAGATAAATTTTAAATATTGCTGAATAAATGGAGTGATTTACAACATGGTTTCTCAAAATTTTGTTTTTCAGATAAATTAATGAATTCTTAAAAATTATGAAATTCAACACAACTGGATTCGTGAAGAAATTACTTCTGGAATTTGGAAAAAAATCTTCATATTGTTTTGATTTACGTCTCGATTAAATTTATTGTAACTATTAGAACCAGCTTGATTTCACTTTCACCTTGCTTATTTTCTCCGTGTTCCTTCTTACAAAATCATATCACGGTACATTTAGCACATCTCGTCTATCTGGGAAACATCATTTCTCCCCCCGAAGGGAAGGCAAAGAAAAAGCTCACTTCACATCATCAATTTAATTTGCCTATTATGGCAGCAAGCTTGCTGCATACTTTTTTTTTCTGCGCACCACGCGGCTATTCTTTTCAAGCAGGATTTTTGCTTCAAGATTTTCGTGAAAAAATGAGACGGGAATTTTTGCGTGCGAATACGCTGAAAGACTGTAAATAATAGGTTTTAACACGAGGTGGGAGGAGGAAAATATTAATAAAAGAGAGCCATGCTGAGAGCATATTTATTCGCACCTTCTTTAGCCCCTGAGGAGTTGAGCCGAAATCGGCACAGATGCTTGAAGATTAGGATGTTTGGCAAATTTATTTTCTACAATTTGCTGAAAAAAGCAAAAAAAAAAGATTATTAATAGTTTCAAAATTTAAAATT
The DNA here is from genome assembly GCF_016801865.2 of Culex pipiens pallens. Classification (NCBI taxonomy): domain Eukaryota; kingdom Metazoa; phylum Arthropoda; class Insecta; order Diptera; family Culicidae; genus Culex; species Culex pipiens. The sequence continues at coordinate 16,220,584 of NC_068939.1, forward strand.
AGTTTTATCCTTGGTCTCACTTGTTCCAAACACTTCAGGGGTCCCCCTCCGGGAACCATGAAATTCATCCAACTGAACCAGTAACAAAAAAAAAACTCATATCCACTATGGCTTTTATCTTTTTTTTTTTTGCACGTAGCCTCCCACCACCACACGTAGGCAGGATATTCGTTCATCGTTCTTGGAATACGCTTCGTTACGCTATCGTCAAATTCAACGCGGACCCGGGGCCCGGACAGATTTCTGTCACAGTTATTGCTTCCGACGACGGAAACCGTGCCGGAATAACCTCGGGGGTCTCGCGTGTGTGTGATGGTGGAAATGTGCACAATTTGCACAATGGTTATGGCGAGAGGTGACGCGCCAGCTGACGATATTAGAAAAAAAAGGTCATTTGCGCACGCACTTTGAAAGGATTTTTTTTTTGGTTAGGGAAATGATGGGAATTTTTGGCGACAGATGTTGTTTTTTTTTCAATGTGAATTGTCACTTAAAAAAAGAAACCAACGAATGAATGTTTCAAGAAGCAGAACAATTTTCAAGTTTTAATTTTTTTGGATTATTTTGCTTATTATCAGGCTAACTTTATTTTTTTTCCACAAAACTTAAATTGTTTAACAATAGCTGGCCTCCCAAGCTAACTTTCAACACTACAGATTTTGTTAAATAACTACCTGTTGTCTCAAACCTAATTTGCACAATAGTTCCAGCTGTCAAAGTGATAAAGGGCCCTTTCACTCTACGATTTCGCAAATCGAAATTTCTTAGTATTTTTTTATTTGGATGAAACTTTGTCCATGCATTCCCTATGTCAAAAGAAGCTATTTTGCATCATTCGTTTTTTCTTACGAGTCATACAAAATGGGTATGTGAATGTATGAAATTCTGTATCTTGAGAAGGGATTTTCTGATCGATTTGGTGTCTTCCGCAAAGTTTCAGGTTATGATTAGGATTTTTTGGAAAAAAGCACGCGGAAAAAAATCGATTTTTATCACTAAAAGTTGAATTCCCAAAATACGTATTTTTTTATTTTTCGTTTTTTATATGTTTTAGGGGACTTAAAAAAGAAATCTTCTGAGCCATAGTGCATGATGGTGAAAAATCTGGTTAAGGAGATTTGATTTTTTGAAAAAAAAGTGTTTTTGGAAAATATGAAAATATGGACAGTCTTAATATTAAAAATAATTTTTTGAAGCAAAATTTAATTTGCAATCGAAAAATACTTTACAATTTTTTTCTGATTAAATGTACAGTTTAAATGTTATACCTTCTTTTAGGTACACCTTTTCGATTTTGTTTCGTTTTTTTTTGCATTTAAAAAATGTCTTCAAAGATAAGTACACCTGAAAATGAAGAATATTTTTGAAAAGCTGAAAAAAATTCTTACAGTTTAATCTCTGAGACTTAGAAAATCGGGAAATTAGTTTCTGATAAACAGCCTCACAAAGATTTCGAATCGAATGAGTTTTTTCAAGTGTTACCTAATTAGTTTGTTATTTTTTACTGTCGATATCTCGGAAACTTTCGGTCTGATATGTATTTTTTTATCGTTAATAAATTAAGCTTTTGTGAAATTTTAAGATCATTGATTTCAGTTGGATTTCACATTTTTAGACCTTTTTTTCTAGGAAAAATTGCTCAAAAAGACCTGAAACTTCCAAATTTTTAACCTTCCAAAAGTCAACTTTTCATCTCCCACTTTTGCAATAACTTATGTTAGTCCCAAATTATGTTTTGACATAAATTGTTACGACCTTTAAGCTAATGGTTTCAGGCTTTGTCAAAAAAATCTGATAACACTAAAAATCGATAAGGGACAGGAAAATGATGATAAACAGCGAGTATGATACATTTTATTGTTTTTATATGATAATTTAGAGCATTCAGTTATACATTCAATTTGAAAAGTTTTATTTTGTGTAAAAGGCAGTCTTTTTTTTGTTACAAATAGAAATATCGTATATATTTTAAGTCAAAAAAACATTTATTTCTATACATTAAAATTAAAATTGTTTTATTAATTGCAATCTAGAGATTTGGAGAACTTTTCAAATAAGTACAATTCATATGCGTTAGAAGGGACGGTACATTTATTAATGTTTAGATTTTATTAATTGATTGTTGTTTTTGGAAAAATAACATTTTGTTGAATATAAGAAGCAATATAATGTTAAATTTATATTTTTGAAATATCTTTCTAAGGCCATTGTAAATATCGCCTAGAAAAACAGGGAGCAATTTTTGTTCGCATCAAAATTTCAAAAATAATAGACGGAAAAGAAAAAAAAATTTGGGAGAATCTTAGGTGACACCCTCTGGCTCGACGTCTTAGGCAAAATTAAGCATCTGTACCAATTTTGAGCCAAAACGGTTAAGGTTAAGAGATTATTGAGAGTTGAAGTTTGTATGGGAATCTTTGAAAAAATGTATCAAGAAGGGCCAAATTTTCAAATTTTGCCCGGATTTTAACTGTGTGGAAATTTCATGAAGAGTGAGATTCTAATGTGACATTTTCAATTTTTTCGAAGGGTGCAAAGCGATTTGAGTCTATGCTGAAAAGTTATCAGCGATTTAAAAAAAATACGTTTCTTAATGTTCTACAGCGAAAAACATTTTTAAAAAAGTTTTTTTTTCCATCGTTAATTATCACATTAAACATTTATGAACCAGTTTAAAAATATTTTGAACTTTTGATAAAGTTCAATGTACGTACTGTACGCAGAAAGTTTATTTTCGTCAATATTATGATTTAAAAAAAAAAACGTATTCAGGATTGAAACGAAAATGGGTTTAAAAAAGCAAGCAAAGTTATTATACTCCATTCTTTGCAGGAAAAAAGAACAACTAATTTCAAAGCCATGATTGGTTTTTCCATTCTTATTCAGCAATTTGAGGATGGGATTTCCGATCAATTCTATGTCAGGTCTACTTAGTAGAATAGAATTGATTATTTTGTTAAGAAATATTTTTTACCCTCTTTTGTTCTTTCCATTTTTCTGTAGGTATTTCTGTAAAAAAAAACTTTTGAACTATAAAGAGCTTTTTAATTATTCTTTATAATAAAAAAATGAAGGTGTTTAAATAGTTTTAGGAAATAATTTTCATCTGCAACCGAAAATAAATTCAGTGATTTTCCGACAAGATGCAGCGTCATTACTCTTTGATTGTTCTATTTATTCTAATATTGCCATCTAAAAAAAAATTTTGGTCAATTTGCATCTTCCATAAATAATTATCCAGAAAGACAATTTATAAGATTGAATGGTTGTAGGCAATATCGAAAACCTTGTTATCAGGAAAATGTCAAAAATGAAGGGATTTCTTTTCAAATTAGTCAAGCTGATTGAAATTCATATAATAAAGATTCTTCAAGACACAATTTAGACTCACCTTCAAGAGGTTGTATTTTTCATAATCCATCATCATCGCAGAGGTTCCTAATCTAATTTGTTTGAGTTTGAAATTTGTTCATTCACGCACGCCTGAATTGAATTGAAGAAAAGAAATTTTTTTCCAAGGCGTACAAATTCTCTACCGTAATTACGTCACATTAGGCTCGAAGCCATTTGGGTGCGAAAACTTGTTTTTCTTTTAAGGGGAAAACTTTCCAGCATTACCTAATCACACTCATCTTCGACCATCATCACCCGGGCAGACGGTAATAACAAAATTCATTCCATTTCAATAACAAATACTGTTAAAATAACAAAAAGTGTTATCTTTTTTATATTATATTTTTCTTGAAAAATCCATTTTTGCATAAAAGTTCAATAACAGCTTATGTTATCATAACACAATTTGTTATTGGTCTGATATTGGTTACAAGCCAAAACAACTTGGGAATATTTTTTTTTGTTATGGAAGAATACCGCCAACTGTTATTGGGATGATCGGATTAGTTGTTAAAATAACAAAAAATAATAACAAAGATTTGTTCGAAGAATAACTGAAAGTGTTATCAGTCTGTTATTACAATAAAAATCCGATAACAAAAAAATCATAGCGATGAATAACAAATTTTGTTCTTAATAACATAATATGTTATTGGCCTAGTATTTTAAAATATCAAAAAATGTTATTCTCAAGTTATTTCCGTCTGCTCGGGCATCATGATGTGATCTGCATTTTGTTGTTCGAAGTGTTTTCATCACTCTGTCATTTTGTGTTCTTTTTTTCGTTGTTCAAATTGATGGATGGCACCAAGTTTTGGCAAGTTAAGAAAAAAAAAAACAGCAAAAAGGACCTTCCCGTGAACGAGCCTATTTTCTATGATTGGCCTCAGGCATCAGGCTGAAAGTTTGATGAATTTCGGGTGGGAAATTTGAGAGAAATTATAATGGAAATTCAAGGCACAAACAGAGGGGCTGTTATTTTTGGGTCTGATTTGAAGATTGAGGAAAAGGTAAGTTGATGCTTGCGCATCAACGTGAGATGAAAAGCTTTGAATTTGGCAAGCTTCACTGGGCTGAAAACGGGAAATGTCTCTAAGCCAACGGACAGGTAAGGAATGATAAAGGCTCATGTTTTTAGTCAGTTGATGCTGGAGTTTTTTTTAGATTGACAGCTTTTGGTATCAATCAATGTCGAGACGAAGTAAAACAGGCTTATAATATCAAACGAGTCAATCATTTGAATTGAATCATTTTCAAATTCGAATAAACAATTCAAAATCACAATTTATGAAATGTTCTTGTCATGAAATTTATTATCCTCAAGATAGACGCTACAATAACTCACTGCCAATATCAACCAGTCAGGGCAGTATTTTACCGGAACACCAGGTCCCGATATCTACTTATCACTGCTCACGGTCAATTTCAGGGGAAATCCCCCTCTCCCCTTACCCTTTCTCTCAGCACCCCATCGCGTGGCTAATTTTTCCACCCGATTTAAATGTAAATTAGTGTTCTATTCGATTGGTTGAACACGACGACGACGACGACTGATTTGATTGCTGTCGGTTTTTTGGGCTGGCCAAACATTTCGAGGGAGGGGGGGGGGGGGGGTGGGGGGCGCGAAACTCAATTGTTTGCATAATTGGGTTATCCCCAGATCAGCTGGGGTGTGGGCGGTGAGCTCGGTATTCCGTTGATTTGTGGCCATTTCTAAAATATTGTTTCTGGCAGAGTGGTCAAACTAACTAGGAAAAAAAAGCGACATTTGTTTAAAGTTCATGACTGTGGTAAATGTTTGCACTAGCCGCCTGTGGTGAACTCCGCGAGTAAATGAATTCCATGCGGTCGAATGCACTAATTTATTGCAATTACCGAAAGTGTTGTTGACCGGGCCCGCGGGAGCTCAGGGCTGCCAGGTTGTAAAGAGAGGGACAGGCGAGAGCGATAGAGAGTGATTACGTGATTAAAACATGCCACGGCGGCACTTTCAGCAAACATTGTGGGAGCGATAAAGCAAATCAAAGCGGTGGGTGCTGGCTCTAAAATCAATATCAATTAAAGTGAAAAGTTTACAGCGCTGGAGTGTGTGAGTGTGGGCTAGGTGTACAAAGTATCGACTGTTTTGATACGCTTTGAAAAAAAAATTAAAAATGCGTTTTTTTATATTTAGTTTATTTTGTTTACTCACCGTCAGCATTGAAAGGCTTTCAATAACTAAATCTTTATATTTCAGCTGGTAAAATTCATCAAATGATTTGAACAATAATATTGATTGATCTTTAATAATAATTTTGTAGAAATGTCTTGTAACTTTAAATATAATTAGGGCAACAAAACGATGCGAATCTTTGGATATGAAGAGTTGCGCGATCACTTATATTTGAGCTATAAAATACTAAAAATGTCAAACACGCTTCATGAAAGCTGAAATTCATGATCAATGTTCTAAAAATCCAATACTAGAATTGGGCCGAGAAAGGGTTTAATTCCTCTAATCAAACATTTTATATTGAATGAGAAGAAAACTTGTGTATTTTTCTACGTTTTTGCAAATCAAGTTTTGCATGAAACTTTGTCCATGCACTCCATATGTCCAAAGTAGCCATTTTGCTTCATTTGTTTTTATTGTATACAATACTCTTTGGCTGACTGTGAAAACTGGCAGTGTGTGCGTGTGGGTCTGTGCACCAAAAAATATGCACTCGATTATCTTAATCGATCTTAACCGATTTGGACCGTTTTGGTCTCATTCGATTCGTCTTGGGGTCCCATAAGTCCCTATTGAAAATTATGAAGTTTGGTAAAGTACTTCAAAAGTTATGCTGAAAAAACGATTTTGACTAAAGTCCGGAAGATTGTAAAAAGGGTGGTTTTTGTAAGAAACCCCAGCATGTTATACATTTTTAGAAAGGTATTTAAAAGTCCTTTCCAACGCGACCAATACATAGAAGATCTTCTCAGATATTTAGATGAAAACGTATTCCAAATATATCATGCGACCTATCTTTGGATAGGTAATTTAAAGACCTTCCCACGAGCGTGTCTATTTAGGATAGCATTACCCTTTGAATGAGAGGAAGGCACCAACCACCTAAGGGTGGATTAAGTAACGTTTTTTATCTAAGAATTCTTTTAGGGAACTGAAAAAGGCATCTTTTGCGCTAGAGTTTAGGATAGTGTCAAATTTGATGTCGTTATTTGGAAAATCAAAAAAAATTGTCAGTCAAAATACCAAAAATCATTTTTAGTTGCAAAATGTATTTTGCAATTGATAATGAAATAACACATTACTTGAAAACTACATCACTTTTAAGTTACAGGCATTTCATGTAGAAATTATTAAATTTTTGACGATTGGAATTTTTCGAGAAAAATGTTTTCTAAGAAGATATTTTCACAAATTGTCAAAATTTTCAAACTTTCAAAACATCATGATTTGGCCTTCCTCACTGAGGTAAGGCTATAATCCTGCTCTAAAAATGAACTTTGTATAAAAACGTCGTAGACCCACCTTCATGTATACATATCGACTCAGAATCGAAAACTGAACAAATGCCTGTGTGTTTGTGTGTGTGTATGTATGTATGTGACCAACAAACTAGCTCATGTTTCTCGGCACTGGCTGAACCGATTTGACCTGAACCTGTTGCATTCGACTTGGTTTAGGGTCCCATAGATCGAGTTTTATACAGATTGAAGTTTCGATAAGTAGTTCAAAAGTTATGTATCAAAATGTGTTTTCACATATATCCGGATCTCACTTAAATGTATGTAAATTATGTCCGGGTCCATCATCCGACCCATCGTTGATTAGGTCATTAAAAGACCTTTCCACCGAGCCTAAAACATTGAAAATCTGGCAACCCTGTCTCGAGATATGGCCACTTAAATGACATTTATGTACTTTTTTGAAGCCGGATCTCACTTAAATGTATGTAAACTATGTCCGGGTCCATCATCCGACCCATCGTTGGTTAGGTTATCAAAAGACCTTTCCAACGAGTCTAAATTATTGAAGATCTGGCAACCCTGTCTCGAGATATGGCCCCTTAAGTGATATTGATGTACTTTTTTGAAGCCGGATCTAAAAAATAGATGAAATTTTTGTACAATTCCATCATATCAGCCATTGTTGGTAATAAGTGAGGAAGGCTCCAACCACATAGGTGGATTAAGTTAGTTTTTTTTTCAAACATTAGTTCTGGCCCGCCACTGCTTCGGAAAAATCAGATCTAGCCTGCAAAGCTGAAAAGTTGGGAACAATAACATAATTGTTTGTTATCTAAGTTTTTAGACTGTCAAAATTAAATGATAAGAAAATTTAATCTTTTTGACTCATAAAATTGACAGCTACATGTTGGCTGCTAAAAAGTTATAGTCAACATTTTAATCCCTTACCATGAAAAACACACAAATCATAAAACAAAGTCCACTGATTGCGCCCCATATTAAAAACCTTTGCCGCCACGTGGGCGTGTATATTTACGAGCAAAGGTCGTGAGATGAAAACACCTCGGGAAAATCGGAGCATTTGGGAAAACCCCGGCCGCCGAGGCTGCTGCTGGTGGCGTTTCGAAGGGAGTGAGGTAGGAAGTGGAAAAAGGGCTTAATTTATGCGGTTTTTGCACGCTCACCCCCCCCTTCCTCACTCCACCCGCACACCGCAAAATGATGGTGTTATGGGAAAGATAAATATTGTTTCACACCTGCGTAATGAGATTTTAAATCCAATCGGGAGGCTATGGAGGAGGGGAGCGGGTTTTTAGAAGAGGGTTGTTTTTCTCGCTCGGAAAAATCGCCACGGCCGAGGAGGGTGAGCGATTTGATGAATGACTGTGTAATTTGTAATCATAAACGAACTTTGAGCCGGGAAAATGGGCAAAACATTGCTTCGAGCTTTCATTCGGTGCCGTTGGATTTGTTTGTCTGGAATTAAGCTTGATTATGAGCAGTTGAATGGGCGTCTGATGGAATGTGAGCGAGGTTGTTTATTTTTAGCTGATTTAGAATGTTATTCGAGGCTACAATTTCTCAACCAAAACCACCCATCTCAGAACCACGTGATCGATCGAGAAAGCAAATCTTTTTCCGCTCCAATTTCGTTAAAATGATTGATTGATTTTCTCCGGACTCAGCACAAAAAAGGTTGAACGCGATTGTTTTCAGCCCACGCCACGGAAAGTTCTTCATTTGCAATTTGCTTAATTGCTTGACTTCCATCGCATTAATTACTCCCCCCAAAAAGTACCTTTCGGCAGGTGTGTATGAATGGATGCGTGAGCGCCGTCTGGGGGAAAACTTTGCTCAACTGGTTTTGGCCAAAGGTGTATGTGTGTTTTCCCTTCTAGCTTGAAGCAACTTTTCTGTCTGGGAAGAACTTTTTGGCTCCAACAACTAGAGACATTTTTTTTTATGAAACAAAATTGAAATTTTTAAATACTTGCATTTTTGGCCAAATTGAGTTAAGTACGCTATTTTGTGCAGTTCACAATGCCTCACCTTTTGACCTTCACAGATCTCCAAAATTCGATTTCAATTCTGAGATATTTAGTAAAAACCGAAAAAACTCCTTGCATTTTTGTCACTACTCATATAAAGGAAGTTTCAATCTTGTCGTGCTATCTTGTCACTCCCTGAAAATTGATGTAAGTGCGACAATTGGCCAAAGGGATTTCAGGTCAGAACGCGTTTGGCACAAGTACGAGCTCGACCACCGTAAATATTTTAAATTATAACTCGGGACTCCTGCAACCAAATTCAACCAAACTTCAGACCAATGCACAGAATGGTCAACCAAACAAAAGGTGTTTGTTTTTGTTTATTTGAGGTCAAACATCAAAACGGGTGTTTCTCGGAACGTCAAAAGTTCAAAAAGCACTACAGCGTCGAAATTCCAATATCTATTTAGTTATGTATTAAGGTGTAACAGGACGCCAGCGTTTGGCCAAGTTCTGTACAACTTAAATCAATTACTGAGCATGACAAATTACTTGCTATCGTTTTTTCTGCGGGCCTGATTAAATTTTTCTGAAACAGTGGTGGGCCGGAAATTTGCACGAAATATTTTTTAAAGGCTAAAATTAAAACCTGATGATGGAAAAATGAGTAATTTTAGGATACTTTAAAAAAAAAAAAAATTGGGTTTTATATGTTATTTATTAAAAGTTTTTCAATTTTAAACTGAGTGAAATTTTATGTCAAATTTTCATTTTTTTTTTGTCAATAAATCGTTTAAATAAAAAAAAAGTTGAAAAGTGTTACTTTTCGAAACAAGCGCTGAAAAGTGTTGCTATTCGATTCTGTTATTTTTGGTACAGAAAAGTAGGCTATTTCGTCGTTCAAGAATGACATTAAAAGTAAGTAGTTTCACGACGGAATTGCAAAAAATATATTTTCAATACTTTTCTTTACTTCAGTTTTCAATGTCAAATTGAATTTGCAACCGAAAAGTACTTTACAGATTTTTTGAATAAAAGCAACGTTGAAAAATGAAACATCTGTGAAATTTTATGAGACTATCATTTAAAATTGGCCTATTATTGATTGTTTAGCCCTATTGAAAAATAGTCTTGACTCCAACATTTTCAAAATATTTTTTTGTATGATCATAAAATTTCACAAATGTTTTTTTATACATTGAAAATTGGGCCATTAGCTGTATTAGAAAATGTGAGAATGTTTGAATGAAACTTAAAATATCTTAATTTTCTTGTTTCTTTTACTTTTATTTGCTGTATTTCAGCAAACGAAAGTTAAATTTTTTTAAGTCTCTTTGGCAATTTTATTGGAAATTTTATTTATTTTTTTGCATGGGCAATCATGAACACTATTTAAAAAAAATCTTAAAACGAAAATTTTTCAATTTAAATTTCTCTTCAAGTAGCTTTATTTAAAAAAAAACTTTTCGAATGCTTACTTGATTTACCTTTAACAAATTTTGTTTGAAATTTTTCACAATGAAAAAAAAATATGACTCGGAGGCAAAATTTTTGTCCAAATTTCCATATTATTGCTCGAAAGTTGCGTTATTTTCCCTCTTTAAACATATCAAATGAATTCAAACAAATTTAAAAATATGTACTGATTTTGGGAAATTATTTTTTTGTTTTTTGACTCAAAAATCGGCAATTTTTTATGTGTATAAATGTTTATAAAATACATCCATTTCACCTTTTATACACCCAGAACTGGGCATCGGCATTCGAGAGGATAAAGAGCACGATTCGGTAGTAAAATGGTACTGTGTGCGGACGGAGAGGATAAATCCCGAAATTACCGAGAGTACTTTACTCATGGTTCATTTTCAAAAAAAGTTCATCTATCAAAAAAAAAAAAAAGTACCGGTACCGAGACTCGAACCCAAGACCTTCGGCATATTGAACCGTGCCTTTGCCGTATGGGCCACCATGGTTCGGTGACTAATTGGCGGTCGTTTGTCCATATAAGCCACTCATAGGATGAACTGTTCCAATGAACGAATGAACACGGGAGAGGACTATACTCTCGCAAAATAGCACTTTACTCACGTTTCTTTTCGTGAGGACTATCCCCTCGATCTTTAACTTTGGGTGTACTAATAAGGCATTCCATTAGAAGCATTTTTCCTTAAAAATCGCTACATATACAATCCTAACTCAATATAATTTATGTGAAAAAAGAAGCATGATTGCGAAACAGATTGATGGATCAATAATTTTTTTACTACAGAATTAAAAAAAAACTCTTTCTAGAAGGTTGAATATTTACTTACTGAGTGTTTTTTTTTAATAATTCAAATAAAAGTGAAAATTCCACTTGTGCTTGATGTTAAATACCATTTTCATTGCCACATTAATGATTGTGTTTAATTTTACTGTTTATTATTACTTGTTATTCATACTTAAAAAGTGAATATTCAAGCATCCCATTTTTTACTATATAGGAATAATAGTTCTAAGAAATATTCGACTTCCAATAATTTACATTTACAAATTCACAAAATTTCTTGCTATGTAAATTCTTATTTATCTACAAGGTAAATCTTGAGAATTTAACAAAAAAATCAAAGTAGATTTCATCCAAGTCCAGATTGAGAAAAAATAAAGTGGAGAAAAATATGAATAATTTAATTTCAAACAGACTCCACTGCAAAAAAGAACGAACCTGAATTTTACAAGCATCCAACAGTCTCAAAAAATATGTCCAAACTTTGAACGCTCTTCTCACCTAATACATCTCAATTTGTGCGCTGCTTTTCGCTGAACTTGTGAACTTTGTCAAGTTTAACTTGTGCCCTGCGAAAATTTCCTGCACGTTTTGAATAAATATTATACCGCACCGAACGCCATACGAAGAAAAGTCAAAGTTTTCCCAGCTCAACACACACACACACACACACACAGCTTGACATAACCAAGACAAATTTCCTCCCCCCCCCCTCTCCACAGGTCCCCCTTCCTTTCCAGCATCTCACTTTCCCGGGTTCAATTTGGGCAACAAATGCTGATTGATCGCTGTGTCAATTTACACATGCTTAAACCGAGCGATTGTGTGTGTGTGTGTTTTCGTTTGTGCGAATTTGTCTCACGACAAACATTGTTTCACACAAACACACACACTCACGCGATGCTTGGCACACAATCAACTGAGTGGAACAACAAACTTTTGGCCACGTCACATCTGGCGGATTTTCGTCGGATTGTTCGAGAAAGGAACCCCCCCCCTCCAGTTTAGTCACACAAATTCGCACGAAAACACACGTGTGACAGATGGCGAGTGTGTGTGTGCGCTTGCCGGAAATTTTCGGGAAAAACCATCCGATCGTATTTTTCCCAACTTGGTCCTCCAGGAAACCGTCTGCTCCTATTTTCGTCCTCCAAACAAAACCAGCTTCCAGACCAGAAGAAGTCTTGGCTTTCGGGACTGATGAGGGGGGTTAGAGGATGAAAAACAAGTGTCAAGTGGGTTTTGTGGCGGGGTTCGGTTTGTGTCGGGATGATTCTTGGCGTTTCAAGGTTTTCTGTTTTTTGCGTTGGGTTAGCTTGGATTGGATAAGTTCTAGTTTTTAGAACCAACATATTTCCCTTTTTTTTCCTTGGACTTTTTTTTTATTAGAAGAGCAATTCTCTACGAAATCGGTCTTTTTTCTTCAATTTTAATTTTTGTATTTTTTAATCCGACTGAAACTTTTTTGGTGCCTTCGGTATGCCCAAAGAAGCCATTTTGCATCATTAGTTTGTCCATATAATTTTCCATACAAATTTGGCAGCTGTCCATACAAAAATGATGTATGAAAATTCAAAAATCTGTATCTTTTGAAGGAATTTTTTGATCGATTTGGTGTCTTCGGCAAAGTTGTAGGTATGGATACGGACTACACTGGAAAAAAATAATACACGGTAAAAAGAATTTGGTGATTTTTTTATTTAACTTTTTATCACTAAAACTTGATTTACAAAAAAACACTATTTTTAATTTTTTTTATTTTTTGATATGTTTTAGAGGACATAAAATGCCAACTTTTCAGAAATTTCCAGGTTGTGCAAAAAATCATTGACCGAGTTATGAATTTTTTAATCAATACTGATTTTTTCAAAAAATCGAAATTTTGGTCGTAAAATTTTTCAACTTCATTTTTCGATGTAAAATCAAATTTGCAATCAAAAAGTACTTTAGTGAAATTTTGATAAAGTGCACCGTTTTCAAGTTATAGCCATATTTAAGTGACTTTTTTGAAAATAGTCGCAGTTTTTTATTTTTTAAAATTAGTGCACATGTTTGCCCAGTTTTGAAAAAAAAATTTTTGAAAAGCTGAGAAAATTCTCTATATTTTGCTTATTCGGACTTTGTTGATACGACCTTTAGTTGCTGAGATATTGCAATGCAAAGGTTTAAAAACAGGAAAATTGATGTTTTCTAAGTTTCACCCAAACAACCCACCATTTTCTATCGTCAATATCTCAGCAACTAATGGTCCGATTTTCAATGTTAATATATGAAACAATTGTGAAATTTTCCGATCTTTTCGAAAAAAATATTTTCAAAATTTTCAAATCAAGACTAACATTTTAAAAGGGCGTAATATTGAATGTTTGGCCTTTTTGAAATGTTAGTCTTGATTTGAAAATTTTGAAAATATTTTTTTCGAAAAGATCGGAAAATTTCACAAATGTTTCATATATTAACATTGAAAATCGGACCATTAGTTGCTAAGATATTGACGATAGAAAATGGTGGGTTGTTTGGGTGAGACTTAGAAATCATCAATTTTCCTGTTTTTAAACCTTTGCATTGCAATATCTCAGCAACTAAAGGTCGTATCAACAAAGTCCGAATAAGCAAAATATAGAGAATTTTCTCAGCTTTTCAAAAATTTTTTTTTCAAAACTGGGCAAACATGTGCACTAATTTTAAAAAATGAAAAACTGCGACTATTTTCAAAAAAGTCACTTAAATATGGCTATAACTTGAAAACGGTGCACTTTATCAAAATTTCAGTAAAGTACTTTTTGATTGCAAATTTAATTTTACATCGAAAAATGAAGTTAAAAAATTTTTACGACCAAAATTTCGATTTTTTGAAAAAATCAGTATTGATTAAAAAATTCATAACTCGGTCAATGATTTTTTGCACAACCTGGAAATTTCTGAAAAGTTGGCATTTTATGTCCTCTAAAACATATCAAAAAATAAAAAAAATTAAAAATAGTGTTTTTTTGTAAATCAAGTTTTAGTGACAAAAAGTTAAATAAAAAAATCACCAAATTTTTTTTACCGTGTATTATTTTTTTCTAGTGTAGTCCGTATCCATACCTACAACTTTGCCGAAGACACCAAATCGATCAAAAAATTCCTTCAAAAGATACAGATTTTTGAATTTTCATACATCATTTTTGTATGGACAGCTGCCAAATTTGTATGGAAAATTATATGGACAAACTAATGATGCAAAATGGCTTCTTTGGGCATACCAAATGCACCAAAAAAGTTTCAGTCGGATTAAAAAATACAAAAAAAATCGAATGACCGAAATCCTAGAGAACTGCTCAGAAGCAAATTGCAGAGTTCTTACACATCATTGCTTCAGAAAAGAAAAAGTTGTCATTTCTCTCTTTCTCTTTCGTGACCATTCAACGCAATTAAAGCCGATTCAATCAGCATCACGGAGTTGCTTGCTCTACCGATCGCCCCGCTGACGTTGTTGTTTTTGTCAAACCTCATCTAGAAATTGCGTAGGGCTTGAGACTTTTCCATTTCTTTTTACGCCCAGTAAAAAAAGCACAGAAAGGTATAAAGATTGAATAAATTTCGATTGAGTGAAAAACTTAAGATGAAATCTTCAATCATTTGGAAAAACTAAAGAATGAACACAATTTTTTTTACCGAATTCGGTCAAGTTTACAGAATTTTTAACTTCGGAACAGTTCACTGACTACACTGAAAAAAATGATACAGGATATTTTTTTTTTGGAGATTTATAATTTCACTTTTTGTCACTAAAATTTGATTTGCAAAATAGGACGAGTCGTACATTTATCCAACGAGGATCGCCGAGTCACAAATTTTTGAATCAAAACTGATTAAAAAAATTGAAATATTGGTAACACAAATTTTTCAACTTCATTTTTCAATGTAAAATTGAATTTGCAATCAAAAAGTACTCTAGTGATATTTTGATAAAGTGCACTGTTTTCAAGTAAATGCCATTTTTAGCTAACTTTTTTGAAAATTGTCGCAGTTTTTCATTTTTTAAAATTAGTGCACATGTTTTCCCACTTAAAAAAGACCAAACAATCAATATTACGCCCTTTTGATTTGTTACTCTTGCTTTAATTTTTTTTTCGGAAAGATCGGAAAATTTCACGTATGTTTCATGTTTTAACATTGTAAATCAGATCATTAGTTACTAAGATATCGACATTAGAAAATGGTGGGTTGTTTGGGTGAGACTTAGAAAACATCAATTTTCTTGTTTTAAACCATTGCATGGTAATATCTCAGAAACTAAGGGTCGTATCAACAAAGTCCGAGAAAGTAAAATATAGAGAATTTTCTTAGCTTTTCAAAAATATTTTTTTCAAAAGTGGGCAAACATAGGTGGGAAAAGTTATCCCACAGATGGTTATCCCAGGAATAATTATAGCGCTATGGCGGCCATCTTTATGACATGCAGGATAACTTGTCATGGTTATCCCAGGAACAATTTTTAAGAGAGATTCCAAAACTTAAAAAAAAAATGAACAATTAACATTACCTGGACATGTTTCTTGGCAAAACTTATTGCCCTACATTTCTGGAGTATGAACATTTGGATGTGAATGAAAAAAATTCCAGAAATATTTGAACTTCAAATATTTTATATCAAATATTTAATAAATTTAAAAATCCTTCTGGGATGGGACTCCGGGTAATCTCCTGGACATGTTCCTGGGCAAAACATGTTGCCCTACATTCCTGGAGCATAAAAATACAACTTGGCATGAGGCCATGTGAAGGATAGGATAGGATGTGAAGGGCAAAACTTATTGCCCTACATTTCTGGAGTATGAACATTTGGATGTGAATGAAAAAAATTCCAGAAATATTTGAACTTCAAATATTTTATATCAAATATTTAATAAATTTAAAAATCCTTCTGGGATGGGACTCCGGGTAATCTCCTGGACATGTTCCTGGGCAAAACATGTTGCCCTACATTCCTGGAGCATAAAAATACAACTTGGCATGAGGCCATGTGAAGGATAAAAATTCCAGAAATATTTGAACTTCAAATATTTTAATTCAAATATTAAATAAATTTAAAAATCCTTCTAGGATGGGACTCTGGGTCATTTACTGGACATGTATTCAGGCAAAACTTGTTGCCCTACATTCCTGGAGCATAAAAATACAACTTGGCATGGAGCCATGTGGAGGAACAAAATTCCAGAAATATTTGAACTTCAAATATTTTAATTCAAAAATTCAATAAATTTGAAAATCCTTCTAGGATGGGACTCTGGGCCCAGCGATGGGTCGGATAATGGATCCGGACATAGTTTACATAAATTTAAGTGAGATCCGGCTTCAAAAATGTACATAAATATCACTTCAGTGGTCATATCTCGAGACAGGGTTGCCAGATCTTCAATGTTTTGGACTCATTGGAAAGGTCTTTCGATTACCTAACCAACGATGAGTCGGATGATGGATAGGACATAGTTTACATACATTTAAGTGAGATCCGGCTTCAAAAATGTACATAATTATCATATAAGTGGTCATAATTTGAGACAGGGTTGCCAGATCTTCAATGTTTTGTACTCATTTGAAAGGTCTTTTGATTACCTAACCAACGATGGGTCGGATAATGGATCCGGACATAGTTT
Source organism: Culex pipiens pallens (assembly GCF_016801865.2). Classification (NCBI taxonomy): domain Eukaryota; kingdom Metazoa; phylum Arthropoda; class Insecta; order Diptera; family Culicidae; genus Culex; species Culex pipiens. The sequence goes on from NC_068939.1 coordinate 16,237,326, forward strand.
ACATACATTTAAGTGAGATCCGGCTTCAAAAATGTACATAAATATCACTTAAGTGGTCATATCTCGAGACAGGGTTGCCAGATCTTCAATGTTTTGAACTCATTTGAAAGGTCTTTCGATTACCTAACCAACGATGGGTCGGATGATGGATCCGGACATAGTTTACATACATTTAAGTGAGATCCGGCTTCAAAAAAGATCATAATTATCACTTAAGTGGTCATAACTCGAGACAGGGTTGCTAGATCTCCAATGTTTTGTACTCATTTGAAAGGTCTTTTGATAACCTCACCAACGATGGGTCGGATAATGGATCTGGACATAGTTTACATACATTTAAGTGAGATCCGGCTTCAAAAATGTACATAAATTTCACTTAAGGGGTCATATCTCGAGACAGGGTTGCCAGATCTTCAATTCGTTGGACTCATTGGAAAGGTCTTTCGATTATCTTACCAACGATGGGTTGGGTGTTGACTCCGGACATAGTTTTCATATAGATAAGTGAGATCCGGCATCAACATTCCAGCACTCGATTCGCAACTCTGACACTTTTTTATACGTAACTTTTGAACTACTTATCGGATCTTCAAACAATTCAATAGTGCAGTATGGGGCACCAAACCGAATCGAATGCAACTTGTTTGACTCAAATCGGATCAGGCAGTGCTGAGAAAACTTGGCAAGAATTTTGAGTACCAAGAGGAATACGCACACACATACACACACACACACACACACAGACATTTGTTCAGTTTTCGATTCTGAGTCGATAGGTATACATGAATATAGGTCTTTGACCTGTTTTTCAAAAGTTCATTTTTAGAGCAGGATTATAGCCTTACCTCAGTGAGGAAGGCAAATCATAACTTAGTCAAAAAAATTTCCCGTTCTGGAAATTTCTGAAAAGTTGGCATTTGATGTCCTCTAAAACATATCAAAAAATATAAAAAAATAAAAATAGTGTTTTTTTTGTGCAAATCAAGTTTTAGTGACAAAAAGTTAAATTAAAAATCACCAATTTTTTTTTACCGTGTATCATTTTTTTTCAGTGTAGTATCCATACCTACAACTTTGCCAAAGACACAAAATCGATCAAAAATTTCCTTCAAAAGATACAGGGTTTTGAATTTTTACATATCATTTTTGAATGGACAGCAGAAAAAATCAAGTTTTGCAAAGAGCTGCTTACAACATTTTTTGCAATATCGAAAAATGCTTTTTGAAAGGATTTTTTTTTGCTGAACATCGATGTTTTAAGGGGTAACATACACGCAGAAAATAACAAAATTTCACACTTCAAAAAACATGTAATTAAAAAGAGTAGCAGTCGATTTAAGCTTAACTTTTGCCATGAGAAAAGCGAACTGTCAATCATTATGAAATTTTTTTTTTCAAAACACTGAGTTGTTTTACGGGTGCCACAATAAAATTTAAAAAATATAAAAAAGCACGCAAGTGCTGCAAATTCTAACCGCATTTTAAATGCAACAGTACTGGAAAACCTGTTGACATCACGTGACATGTGGCAAACAAGTTTTATTTTTTTTCTGTTTTTTTTTTTCTCACTCAGCCGTTTCATCCTGCCATTACATGGTGTGCACAAAGTCCACAGCTTGGATAGTTTAACTTTTAATCCTGGGTGGACAAAGCGGGGGAAAAAACTTTGCTTCAGAAATGACAAACCTAATTAAAACTGTGGAATGAGTTTGGCTTTGAGTAAGTCATCATGTTATTTTTTCAACAATTCTAATTTTAGTTTTTAAAGTATTCTTAAGAAGCTTAGTTAAACTATTCCCTACACATCCCGGGAACGGTTAGACGACGAAGATGGTTGATTGGCCCCGGTGCAACCTCAAAATTAATTCCTCACCACAACTAAGCACTTCCTGGGACCTCATCCTGCCTTCTCCCCCGTGCCCCTAATTGATTCTGGTTGCCTGCGGTTAGCCCCTCGCTGGCTGCAACCAAGATAAACATCATCGCCGTAGTAAACTTCTCGTTGGACTCGCTGCTCGACTCTTTACCGTATTCCACGGACATCGCTCGACGTTATCTATTTTAGGTGCCTTCAAATTCAGATCACGTTTGTTCATCGGCCATACATGAGGGGGGGGGGGGGGATCTTTTGTTAGTGAGTGTGGCCGTATGTGTGCACACACACAAACACACTGACTCACTTTTGGTTCGTTAGTTTGTATCGAGAGCGAAATATAACGGACCATAATATCTTCGGTTAAGTCCGACCACGTTCCGCGTATTTTACGGAGCAACCTGCTCGAAGACTCCGAACTGGAAAACAGTCCGGTAGAGTCGTTTCCTAAAGTAAAGACTTTATCGTTTTCGTCGTTGGTGGCGGTGGTGGTGTTGACTGGCTCAAGTAAATTAATGAACCGTGTAAGCCTCATCATTAGGGCATGATGTGTGTGTTGTGAGCGAGAGAGGAGGACACCAAAAGGACGAGCCATCACCAAATGGGGAACGGCCTTTTGAGTTGTATACAATGGTGGAATAACTTAGTGGCACCTGTTAGTCACTTGGCCTCAATGAAAAGGAGAACGATTCTGTGAGAGGAAGAAAAAGCTTCAAACTAATACAAAAGTTAGAAAATTTACCGTTAAAAAATTAATGTTTGAAAGAGCTACTTAGCTTTAAATGTTTAAATACGCTTATTTGAATCAAGTTTGTTTTTTGCGGCTTAAACAGGAATGGTAGGGGTGACCTATTCTCGTCATCTTTGCAGTTTCCACTCTTCATACAACACTTTTATTTGAGCTATTTAGTTGTTTGGAATAGGGTAGAACTTTTGGTGAAAGCTGTAATTCATGATCAAAGTTCTAATATGCTGATAATAGAAATGAGCCGATGGTATATTTTCACTAGAAAGAAAAAGTGGTAAAAATGCATGCTCAAAAATCTTCACTTTATCAAAAAAGATTTTCCATCATTTTCCTTCGGGCTAAATCAAACTTTGTCAAACATACAAAATCTGATAAGTTCCAATTTCTCTTGCAAAATTTTTGCTAAGGAGCAAATTGTGGTTACTTATCACGAATCCTTGATCCATTTATCATTTTTTTGCAAATTCATTGAAAAATATTTAAAAAATATTAGATTATAGAAGAATTCAAATTTCTGAGGAAAACGTGGTTCGAAAAAATCTTACACAAGGGAAAACGTTTGCAAATTCTGACATCGTAAACCAGTGTGACATTAGAAGGATTTCAGTCAGGTCTTTTATATTTTCAAATCGTAAGGCTTGTCTAAAGACTTGCAATTTGAAACCATGTCCATGCACTAAACAAAAAGTGTTAACGAAAGAACCGTTCTTATGGTTATTTTGAATTAAAGGGCGACTATATTAGTCATTTTGTTTCTCGGGAATATCAAATTACACATGTTATTTAGGTTGATATTGATAAATTTTAATTTTGTTTAAAATATTATTTGTATGTTCTCTTAGAATTATTTTGAAATATATTTCACAGATTTTCTATATTTACTTAAAAAAAATTAGAATTTAGATATCAATGTTGAATCCTGTTCAAATAACACGATTTACAAAAATAACAAATTTTTTGAAACGAACTTTGTCTGCTCTTCATGATAAAAAAAACATAATATATTCAAAAAAGCCGTCTTTAACTCATCCTCGACATTAATTTAATGATATTTTTTGAGTCTGAAAAAATCCTGTTTTGCATTTTTAAACTTTGTTGATTGTTTTATTCTACCAAATATTGTAGAATAAAACAATCAACAAAGTAAAAAAATGCAAAAAAGAAAAATGAAAGATTTACATAATGATGTTGACTAGTTTTATTTTTTAATCGTCAAAGTATTTTGTTTTTCAAAGATAAATCGTAAATTATATTTTTCGATTTGTTTTACATTAGGTCGTTGCAAATATTTTTCAAAGTTTATGTCACCTTAAAAATGGTTTTTCAGAAAACTTCAAAATGTTAACCGAGATAGGAGTCGACCCAACTGATAACAATTCAAAATGTATTTTCCCGCTTTGAAGATCATATTTGGTTTAGATATACTTAGATATATTGTGAACTAGTGATTGAGAAACAACTGAAAAAGCATGAAAAACTGTTTATTTTAATGTTTAAACCACGATCTTTAATTTAAATTTTTATTTTTATTTATTTTTTTTCGCGAGTTTTTTTTTCTATATGATGTTCAGGAAGTTTAACGTAACAAAACAAAGATTTTTTTTAAATAAAATTATTTACCGAAAACCGGGAAGCAGGAAAATTATAATATACGATAAAGGAGAAGATAAAATTAATCTAAATAAAAGTAAATATATTTTTGAAGCTCAATTCGAGGTTTGATTCACATTATTTGTCATATTCAGTAGAACAATTTTTATATAAAATGTTAAAATTTCCGTGCTTCGCAATAAAAATGCAATATAAATCTTCTAGATTTTGAAACAAACCAGATTTTGAAGAATTTTAGGCCAAATTCTTACATTTTTACAATTTACCAAAAATTTATATATATTTTGTGAAAAGGTCATAAACCTAGTTCACTAAATTACAGCATTAAGTTTTTTTTCTTAAAACAATAGAAAAACCTTAGTACTAGTACATTTGTCTTTAATTTTTTTTTTTAGCACTTCAAACTTCATTTCAACAAGAAAAACTACGACATGCATAGTCATTGTAACAAGAATTTTTAGGCAGCTTTTATTCATCCAATTTGAAAAACTTTTTTACCAAAAATACCGCATGAACCTTAAGTAGCCTATCCCGATACATGTTTCAAAAATAACAAAGCATACCAGTTGGAAAATATTCAAAAGATAAATTGAAATCCTATCAATGTCATCCCGGTTTACCGTACTGTAAATGTTGGTATATCAATCGAAATTAACGTGAAAACTTCCAACATTGCCATGATTTTTAGTTCATTGATATAAATTTTGCGTCGCTATCAATATTTTGACAAAATTCCTTCTACAAGTTGTTTAGAATAGTAATCTACATATGCTGATTCCTTTTGGTAACGATTATACCATTCCTTGCGAAGTTATGGAAATCGTCATTAATTAAAGATTGCCAACTAGGACGTCGATGGTTGTTCCACAAAATTATATAAATTTTAAGACACATTTGATTTAGATCAAAAATTCCTTCAGTGGATTCAAATAGGAAACAACCGGCACATGATGATTCATTTTGGTGCAGAAATTCGTTAAATTGAATTTTGTCCATAATATTTTAGAGTGATGATCAATTATCTCCGAAATAGGAGCGGCCGTGGCTGACTGGTTACGGTGTTCGCTTTGTAAGCGAATGGTCCTGGGTTCGATTCCCATTTGCTCCCAACGAGAAATCATAGGACCTATAAATCTTGAAATTCTGAACATGAACGAAAAATCAAAGTCGCTCGAGTCGGGGTTTGATCCCCCGTCCTTTGGATTGGTAAGCAAAAATGCTCACCACTAGGCCATCGCGACTTGGTAAGCTATGGCTGGAATTAGGAATACTGTTACTGTTACTATATACGCGCTGGGTCCTTGTCCATTTGACAAGGGTTCGGAAGTTCTAAATAACGTTTGAATCCGATTGATGCAAACGTTCTTCAGGGCGGGGCTTGTCGACTCAAGCTGAGGGACCTCGCGCTCGGCTAGCCAGCGTAGAAATGGGTTACCGAAGCTCGGCAGAGCTAACACCTTCCAAATGCCTATGCGAGTTATTTGCATGTATAGAATGTAGATCTAAAAATACATGGAAACAACTCAATTTGTAAGAAGCGGCCGCGTGGTCCCGTTTGGTTGGTTGCACACACACCACACACATGATCAATTATCTCCGAAATGATCAACGGCTTCGCCTTAAAGTGCCTTGCTGTTCCATAGGAATAAGTTAATTTTAGTGGAGACGCATGGTACTCTGAGTAAATTTCTAAAAAAGTTTCTTTTTTCAATACTTTATCCAGCTTTTATATTAAAAACAAACATTTTCCCTCAAAACCAGTGCACGAGCAGCAACAGTAGCGTGTTTCGATTTCCCACATAGATTGAATCACACTTACTCGTGCTAGAGTGCTGTTACACACGACACACACCTGGAGCAGGAGTAGCAGGAAGAAGGAAGTGTTCAGTCCCCAGCCATGCATTCATCCATCGATCTATCCATCCAACCGCGTCCAAAGCCATCCTCTATTCAGCCCGACACTTCTTCCGCTTTCGCTTCGGGGGGACTTTCCGTCGCCGGGGAAAATAGTTTTGTGTAACGAACGAGCATTCACTGCTGCCAATCCGTTCTGCAATTCGTTCTCTGTCTGTCTCTCTAGCGAAGGGATTTTCCCCCCCAACCGTCGGAAATTTCCTCATGGAATGGGGAAAAGTTCTGATCGAAATCGAATAAAATACAAAATAAAATTTAGTAGCGAAACTAGCAGCAGCAAAAGTGCCGTCGCTAATACAGAACCCTTTGGAAAAACGCGCGGGTTGGGATTTCCCTCCAGACACACTTGGTGCCAATGCATCGGTGACACTTCCCACACGTGACACATTCGCCGGGAAATGCACATTCCGGTAACAAGCTTTTTCCCCTCTTCTGTGCCGACAGGAGGAAGCTGGCTTCAGTTGAGGTGCTTTCACGTTGGAGTTTTGTCGAAATGAAGATGATCTGTTTTTTTTGTGCTAGATTTTGATTCCAATTTTTATCATCTTTTCTTTATTTTTAATTCCATAGCAAAGTGTCAAAAAAGAGACAACTCGTTTGAATTTATTAATTTTTCAGCAAAATATAATTAGTAAGTACGGTAAAGCAACAAACAAATCCGTTTTTGTTCCTTTGACTTTTAATTGATTACTGTATAAATGTGTTCCAGAAATACTTCATTTTAAAATGCTAACGATTCAAAAAAGTTATTTATTTTTTATTGATGTCAGCAGATAGTTGACTACCATTTATAAAATCTCATGTTTTACATAGTCATTAACATGTAAATTCAAAAACATTGTAAAGGCCGGTATTCAAAATTGTGCCAATACGTGCAACATGCACGTGAGTTAAGACTGTTTTTTAACATAGAATTTCGCATAAAAATTATCACCATTTAATTTTCATGAAAATAATTCCATTTTTTTATTATAATTGATAGGAGATTTCACGATTTCATGAACAACGAAAAATTTACGAAATTTTGTCATTTCCGTGAAATCCCATGAAACTGCTAAAAAATAACTATAATCCATCAACAAAGACTTTTTATGTAAATTATATTGAGGGGAAGCCGGGAACCGTGGTGTAGGGGTAAGCGTGGTTGCCTCTCACCCAGTCGGCTTGGGTTCGATCCCAGAAGGCCCCGGTGGCATTTTTCGAGACGAGATTTGCCTGACTACGCCTTCCGTCGGATGGGGAAGTAAATGCTGGCCTCGGTCTAACCTAGAGGGTTAGGTCGTTAGCTCAATCCAGGTGTAGGAGTCGTCTCCCTGGGTCCTGCCTCGGTGGAGTCGCTGGTAGGCAGTTGGACTAACAATACAAAGGTCGTCAGTTCGAATCCCGCGGTGGATGGAAGCTAAGGTGTAAAAAGAGGTTTGCAGTTGTCTCAACAACCAAACCATCAGACACCTAGTTTCGAGTAGGAATCTCGCAATCGAGAACGCCAAGGCAATGCTGTAGAGCGAATAATTCGATATTGAGGTTTTGCAGCGCGACTGTTTTACAAATGCAGGTGGTACCAAAATGAGGTTACTTGCCTAAAATCGTATGCCTTTCTGCCGGACTGAAGCACAAAATCGATTATTTCTCATGATTCCCTGCATCAATCGTACCGAAACTGGTTGCAAAAGACGAGAATTTTGTTTTGCTTTCAAATAATGCAAATCAATTTTTGGGTGCGCAAAAATTTGTGAACTTTAAAAAAAAACATTTTTTGGCAAATCGGCCCGATTTGTCCCAAAGGATGATGTTTTGATTAAAATGAATGATGTTTCGATACCCTGGTCAAAAGAAGTTGTCTATTTAGGTCTCATACTTGACTCTAAACTTTTGTTTCGACAGCATGTTGACAAAATATTGAACAAGTGCAGCATTCTCATCAGGTGTTTGTATCCTTTGATTAACAGAAAATCAAAGCTATCTTTGAAAAATAAGCTAGCAGTTTACAAACAAATAATTTACCCCGTTATTGAGTATGCAGTACCTGTTTGGGAGTGTTGCGCTAGAACTCATAAATTGAAGCTCCAGCGTGTCCAAAACAAGGTACTCAAAATGGTTTTGAATGTTCCTGGCTGGACAAGATCAAGTGAGGTTCATGAATTAGCAGAAGTTAAAATGTTGGATCAGAAGATTCAAGAAAAATGTTTGAAATTCAGGGAAAAATGTGCTATATCTGAATACCCCTTGATTCAAGGATTGGTTTAGTTTATGGTAAGATTAAGTTAGTTTTAGGTTAGGTTATGTTTTCTTAACATTTTTTTTCCTCATTGTACCTAGTGTTACAAAAATGATAAATCATATACTTTTAAAGTTAAGAAAATGAACAGTGTTTAAATCACGAAAAGCAAACTAAAGCTGAAGAGCCACAGCTGACCACTTATTATGTAAACCAAATGTAATTATTATAAGAAAGATTCAATAAAGTATATTTAATTCAAAAAAAAAACATTTTTTGGAACACGAAAAGAAATAGTTGCAATGAAATAAACAATTATGTAGTTGATAACTGATGTGTTAACGTATATTCAACAATTTTTATTGATATTTGACAAACTTTGTTGCCTAATAGTTAAAATTACTATCTTTTACTAAATTAACAATTTTCTCATAGAAAAATCAAACAAATATTGGAAAGTTGAAAACACCAAATTGTTGAAAATAATTTTTCTCATCCGAATCCGGCTTTAGTTTTGTATAAATGTTGATTATGAAGAAAAAAAAACATTTCTTCAAAAATCATAGGTTTACGCTATTTGTTCATAGGTGGCGACATGCGTCTTTTAGCTTTGCTGCAAATCCTCTATTAACTTTCAATTGAAAAGTGTTATAGATATTTATCATAAATTTGAAAAATTAAATGGAAAACGTATATTGAAGTTATGCTTGAACCAAACATTATTTCAATATTTAATCTCGATGGTTGTCCCGGGAGTCCCGTGAAATTTTTGTTAGCTTTGAAGGTTCCCGTGGAAATTGAACTCTTTTTTTTGTAATTTTAAAGATTTCTTTATAAATCATATTTTTTATTCAACATTATTTTTAAGGGAGAGATGGAAACATGTTTTTAGTTTTTAATTGGGCTTCAAAACAGATTAAAAGTGCTGATGAATAAACATAAATTTTATATGAAAAAAAATTCACTATTTTATCTATATTAGGGTTAGTTAAACCCTTTGAAATTCTGTAATTTTCTCAAATCACTGTTTTAAGATAACAAAGATAAATTGCTTTTTCGCTTTTTTTTGGTTTTTTTATAGAGCAATTTTCTGCGATTTCAGTCATTCGATTTTTTTTGTATTTTTCAAGCTGACTGAAACTTTTTTGGTGCCTTCGGTATGCCTAAAGAAGCCATTTTGCGTCATAAGTTTGTCCCAAAAAAATCCATACAAATTTGGCAGCTGGCCACACAAAAATGATGTATGAAAATTCAAAAATCTGTATCTTTTGAATGAATTTTTTGATCGATTTGGTGTCTTCGGCAAAGTTGTAGGTGTAAATATGAATGGATGAACTATGGGTATCAACAAAGTTCAAAAAAGCAAAATATAGAGAATTTTCTCAGCTTTTCAAAAAATGTTTTTTTTTCAAAAGTGGGCAAACATGGGTATTTATTAGAAAAAAAAAAAATTACTGCGACTATTTTGAAAAAAGTTACCAAAAAATGGCTAAAACATAAAAACAGTGCACTTTATCAAAATTTCACTTAAGTACTTTTTGATTTCATATTCGATTTAACATGAAAAAATTAAATTGAAAATCTTTGGCGACCAATATTTCAAAAAATCATAACTCGGTCAAAGATTTTTTGCCCATTCTGGAAATTTCTGAAAAGTTGATGACCTCTAAAACATATCAGAAAATAAAAAAGGTGTTCTTTGCAAATCAAGTTTTAGTAACAAAAAGTGAAATTAAAAATCACCGAAATTTGTTTTACAATGAATCATTTTTTCAGTGTAGTCCATATCCCTACCTACAACTTTGCCGAAGACACCAAATCGATCAATTCCTTCAAAAGATACAGATTTTTGAATTTTCACATATCATTTTTGTATGGACAGCTGCCAAACTTGTATGAAAAATTATATGAACGAACTAATGATGCAAAATTACTTCTTTGGGCATACCGAAGGCACCTAAAAAGTTTCAGCCGGATTAAATATACAAAAAAATGAATGACCGAAATCTCAGAGAATAGCTTGTATTACGAAAATTGTGAATTAAACTCAATTAGTTTTAGATTTCACAACAATTCAGGTTTCATATGTAAGCTATTTGACAATTTTGTTAAAAAAGTATCTAAAAAAAATATATGAAAGTTTGTTTGCTTATCAAACTATTTACCTAAATTGTTCCTACTTTTGATTGTTTGCTACAAGCATCACCCTTTCAAATGACTTCATTTCCCGCTATCGAAAAGGTGTTTTCCCAAATATCCCAACAAAAAAGCGACATTCAATTATGCGACAAACTTTGCTTTTTCATCCAATTAAAACACCCACAATCACCGGCTCGCTGTGCAACCTTCTCGAATCTCTAATTAAAATCCCTGTCAGCATTTTGCACCTTTTCCCCCTCCCCTAGAAGGTAGCCGGGGTACAACTAAACAAAAAACAAAACTTGCTCGACCCGAAAATTTCCGATCAAACTTTCAACGTGGGATGGGTCAACATCTCAATCTGTCAGTCATCCAGAAAGGCTCAACAACAAAAAAAAGGTGATCCACCCTCGTCGGACTTTCCGCCAACAATTCGATTTGTCGACCCTTTTTAAAGCCGGTCAGTTTTTTTTCGTTCGACTGATGCTAAAAATATCCGGCTCGCGATTTCCGTGCGACCTTTGGGACACTTTTGAAGGGGGTTTTAAACAATGGCCTTTTTTTCCACCAACAACCCAGTGAAAAGCTTTCCACCGGAAGTTGTGTGTAGTGCGAGTGGTACTTCACCTGAACTGAAACTGAATACTTTTTATAGCTCGAGAGTGTCAAAGGATAACGTCGAGACTGGCGCACAGAAGACAACGAGGACGGACTGTGGCGTCGAGATGAAAAGGATATTTTTTTCCTCTTAAACTCAACCACTGGGGGGGTGGGGGAGGGGGGGCTCCTCTCAATATGGTTCGATTTTTGTCGAGCAGGAAAGTTCGAGTGGTGCTGAACTTTGACCTCTCAAAGGCCCTGGAATGTACGATATTTCGAGGGGGGAAACTCACCGGACACGCTGCTGCTGTGTGGTTTTTGGGAGATAACAAAGTGAAGAATGTTCGCAATGGCAATTTCGGGCTCCGAGAGAGGTCCTCGAAAAGCCAGGTGGAAATTCCTGTGGAGCTATTGAAAATGGCACGCATTGTGTTTTCCACTTTTGTTCGAGGGTGGAGTTTGGATCTTTGACAAAAATCTCATTTTGAAATTTTAAATTAAATTTCTTAACAATTTTTCCAGAAACGAACACTAACCTACCAAGTTACAGAACCTCAAAATGTGCAAAGTTCTATCTCCCAAAAAGTGAATAACTGTGGCAAAGAGTGGAAAAAAAAGTTTCAAACCACGATTGCACTTTTCCCTACGCAAAAAAAAACAGCAGCAAATTTGCCAACTCCCCCCGCACACAGTTAAAACTTTCAGCGTGGTTAATTTTCCGCCACCCTCCAGAGCTCACGTGGCTCGTTGGGTGGAAAAGTTGCTGCACTGATGCAGAGTCGGTCCTTCAAAAAAAGGGTGAGCAAAAAAAAAAAAAAAGATGGCGTAGCTTTTGCGCGCGTCGTGGTTGTAATTTAATTATAATAATTTTCATGGAATGAAATTGAAATTATTTTCGGAATCGCAAAGTTTATCCTCGCAATTGGCGCGGTTGGCCGCACGCGATTGTGGGGGGAAGGTTTGTGTGGGGAAGGGTTATTGCTGTAAGTGGTGTTCAGATGCAAAAAATTTGGCCAATTTGGGTTGATGTAATAAATTGTAAAGTTATCCTATAAAACAGACCTCATTTTTTTTTGCATTTTCCTTTCACATTATTGTGTACATGCTAGCTGCTAGAACTATTTGATATTAAATGTGTCGGATCATTGTCATGTGTGAGATTCTAATGTCAAATTTTATGACAAATAACTTTGTCGAAGTACGCAAAACGATCCGAGTTGACCCTGACGAGTTATAAGCGATTTAAAGCAGACGTTTTTCATGGCAAGATTTTTTTTCGCCAACTTCAATGATAAAAAGCAACCCTTGAACCTTAACCGATTTGGCTCAAAATTGGAACAGATACTTATTTTTGCCTAAAAAATCGAATCAGAGGGTATCCCTGTAGTCGTTTTTTTTATTGTCACCCTAATGTGTATTCAATTATTCTCATTACTAATAAAAGCTCAATATTCGAAAAACCTTCAGGCAAATTAGGTATAATTCGACATCCACTTATGTTGGGCATTGAGGAAGGCAAACCGGTTAACTTAATGTTTAGTTTGAGATTTTTACACATTTTTTTTTAAATTTAATTTGTAAATATTTTTCTAGGTTATTGTCGCAAATTAATGGAAAGTCAAGGATTATAACATTTTTTCAAATATTAATTTTCATCTAAAACAGTCAATTTAACTAAAAACAGTTAAAAATTCTTGTTCCTAGATTGATTTCCATGTTTAATGCGAATTAGCTACTTATCATATATTTCATTTTTTCACAAAATGCTAATGTTCAAATCAGTCCAAACATAATTTAAAGTCTCGATTATCGGAAATTTCTTTTATTCAAAATTCTACTATTCAAAGGGCCTCAAAAAAAACAGACAATGTTTCCATAAATTTTAGTTTATCATTTCAGAGATAAAATTAGTGTTCAGTGACTTCAAATTATTTAACCCTCTACTGCCCAAATTTTTATCGATTTTTTTTATTTTTCCCGTATTCCGGAGGTCATTTTGAGCAACTTTTGATGTACGATAAACTTTACTTCACTTGTTTTATGTTTTTTTTTCTTTTTAGTATTTTAATTTGCATTTATCTGGTTTAGTTTATGTTTGTTTTTGGTAGATTTTGTGCCTATTCTACCACCTCCTATCATTACTTTTTGCGTATCTAATTTTTTCAAACGACTGTAAAGTTTTTTTCATTTTTTTTTTTTTGCTTGTTTGTCACATTTTCTGCTTTAAATAACACGATCATCATTCAAATTTAAAAAAAAATGCGTAGAGACTGGACACTAGAAAAATTACTGCATACCTCTTTTTAATTAAAATATGGGAAATGTTAGTAAAAAACACAGCAAAAGTTGACCCCTAAAAAATTAAAATATTAATAACATTGACAAAGTCACATAAAACAAGTAAAACTTCCAACCCATAAATTTTCTAAAATTTCAAGAATTCTTCTTTCCAATGCTTTTTAAAGATCAAAAATTGGTTGAAAAATTTGATTTTCGACGATTTTTTTAAATCGAAGTCCGTCTATATGCGGGGTTTGGCTGTAGAGGGTTAATTCGTTAATTGCCATTATTGCAATGAATCCACGAAATAAAGGGTTGATTCTATTCGATTTTCTCGAAACTTTATGAGACAGGAAATGTTTCAGAAAAATACATGAGACAACTATGCATTTATTGGCTGCAAACAGTATTTAAAGTGAATCATATTTTTTGTATTTTTTAATTTTGAGTTTTTTTTAAACAATTCTACAAAATAAGATAAACCTTGGGATGAAAGATAAACAATCCCTGAATTCGGAAAATTCAGTTCTGGAAGATTAATAAATCTGCATCATTTTGAAGATTTTTTTTATCGCGTTGGTGTCTTCGACAAAGCTGTTGGTCAGGATGAGGGTACACGGAAGTTAATTTTGCTACTTTTTGATTTTTTGAACTTTCTTGATACGGCATTTGGTTGCTGAGGTACGGCTATGCAAAGATCCAAAAAAAAAAAGGCAGGACAAATTTGGTTTTCTCAGATGCTCAATTTGGTTCCGTCGTTTGTGGATCACCGATATATCGTGAATTAATGATCCGATTCACAATGTTGCAAATATTTCAAAAAAATAATAATTATTTCGATTTTGAAATTCAGCCCAAAATTTTAAGTGACAAATAAATGCTAGTCTTGATTATAAAATGAGGAAAAAAAAGTACTGAGATACTTATTACTTGCAAATTTCATTTTTTTTTAAATTTTGATGAAAAGTATAATTTTTTACAAAATCTAGGATTGTTGGCCCTATTAGGATTTTTCAGAAAAGATGTCAAAATGTGTTCATATTAATAAAATATAATTTAGAATGTTTTTTGGATATTAACTTTAAGTGACAGAAAGTGATTTAAAAAATCAGCAAAACAATATTTTTGCTTGAATATAAAATCAAAAAAATACAATTGAAATTTCATACATTTTTTATTAAAATTTTAAAAAAATTCACAAAACTACGTATTTTCTAAAATATACCAAAAAATTCAGTTTTTTTTTGCAA